>NC_092179.1:15670361-15685361 GCF_045791955.1 Oncorhynchus clarkii lewisi | reverse complement strand
TAGTGGTAGTCATAGTAGTAGTAGTAGTAGCAGTAGTAGTAGTAGCTGTAGTAGTAGCTGTAGTGGTAGTAGCAGTAGTAGTAGTAGTGGCAGTAGTATCTATAGTAGTAGTAGTAGTAGTAGTAGCAGTAGTAGCAGTAGTAGTAGTAGTAGCAGTAGTAGTAGTAGTAGTAGCTGTAGTAGTAGTAGCTATAGTAGTAGTAGTAGTAGTAGTAGTAGTAGTACTAGCTGTAGTAGTAGTAGTAGTAGTAGCAGCAGCAGTAGTAGTAGTAGTAGTAGTAGCTGAGGTAGCAGTAGTAGTAGTAGTGGCAGTAGTATCTATAGTAGTAGTAGTAGTAGTAGTAGCAGTAGTAGCAGTAGTAGTAGTAGTAGCAGTAGCAGTAGTAGCAGCAGTAGTAGTAGTAGCTATAGTAGCAGTAGTAGTAGTAGTAGTGATAGTAGTATCTATAGTAGTAGTAGTAGTAGTAGCAGAAGTAGTAGTAGTAGTAGCAGTAGTAGTAGTAGCAGCAGCAGTAGTAGTAGTTTTAGTATTAACAGTAGCAGTAGTAGTAGTAGTAGTCATAGTAGTAGTAGTAGTAGTAGCAGCAGTAGCAGTAGTAGTAGTAATAGTTGTAGTAGTAGTAGCAGAAGTAGCAGCAGTAGTAGTATTAGTAGTAGTAGTAATAGTAGTAGTAGTAGTAGCAGCACTAGTAGTAGTATCTGTAGTAGTAGCTGTAGTGGTAGTAGCAGTAGTAGTAGTAGTGGCAGTAGTATCTATAGTAGTAGTAGTAGTAGTAGTAGTAGCAGTAGTAGCAGTAGTAGTAGTAGTAGCAGTAGTAGTAGTAGCTGTAGTAGTAGTAGTAGCAGCAGTAGTAGTAGTAGTAGCAGTAGCAGTAGTAGCAGCAGTAGTAGTAGTAGCTATAGTAGCAGTAGTAGTAGTAGTAGTGATAGTAGTATCTATAGTAGTAGTAGTAGTAGTAGCAGAAGTAGTAGTAGTAGTAGCAGTAGTAGTAGTAGCAGCAGCAGTAGTAGTAGTTTTAGTATTAACAGTAGCAGTAGTAGTAGTAGTAGTCATAGTAGTAGTAGTAGTAGTAGCAGCAGTAGCAGTAGTAGTAGTAATAGTTGTAGTAGTAGTAGCAGAAGTAGCAGCAGTAGTAGTATTAGTAGTAGTAGTAATAGTAGTAGTAGTAGTAGCAGCACTAGTAGTAGTATCTGTAGTAGTAGCTGTAGTGGTAGTAGCAGTAGTAGTAGTAGTGGCAGTAGTATCTATAGTAGTAGTAGTAGTAGTAGTAGTAGCAGTAGTAGCAGTAGTAGTAGTAGTAGCAGTAGTAGTAGTAGCTGTAGTAGTAGTAGTAGCAGCAGTAGTAGTAGTAGTAGTGTATATAGTAGTAGTAGTTCAGTAGTAGTACTAGTAGCTATAGTAGTCGTAGAAGTAGCTATAGTAGTAGTAGCTATAGTAGTAGTAGTAGTAGTAGTAGTACTAGCTGTAGTAGTAGTAGTAGTAGCAGCAGCAGTAGTAGTAGTAGTAGTAGTAGCTGAGGTAGTAGTAGTAGCAGTAGTAGTAGTAGCAGCAGTAGTAGTAGTAGCAGCTGTAGTAGTAGTAGCGGTAGTAGCGATAGTAGTAGTAGTGGTAGTAGTATCTATAGTAGTAGTAGTAGTAGCAGTAGTAGTAGTAGCAGTAGTAGTAGTAGCAGCAGTAGTAGTAGTAGTAGTAGCAGTAGTGGTAGTGGTAGTTGTAGCTATAGTAGTAGTATTAGTAGCAGTAGTAGTAGTAGTAATAGTAGTAGCTGTAGTAGTAGTAGTAGTAGGTATTAGACACTGTAGTGTGGAATGTAGCTTCTGTCTCTGTGATTAAAGCAGGGCATCTATATATATTATGTGTGGGCCAGTATAAGACTATCACAGACTAGTTAGTTTAATACCCACATTTCTCTCATTTTTGGATTCATAAAAAATCTGTAGTTTCATAATCTCCTCCAGTGGTTTAATGTTTAATCTCTCATGCTATAAACCCAGACTGTCTCTGCGCCTATTTCTCCAGCCCAAACAGAGCAGGGGTAGGAACAGAACCACACGTAGAGGAGGACAGAGAGGGTGAGAGGGATGCAAGGGGAAAGAATGGTAACAAGGGTAACCCCCAACCCCATCCAAACCCAACCTAGTCAGACTGACTCCTGGGCTGGGGCAGCAGTAGACCGAAGCTGGGGGACACGGGAGAGAGATGGGGAGAGAGGAGGGGTTTTATGGAGGGTGTATCGAGGTAGATACACAGCCAAGCACCCACATCTCCTGTGTGAGCACTATGCACGCACCCTCTCATTCACCCTCTCTCTGCCTCCTTCCCTGTGCACTCAGGGTGGAATAACATACCTTTTATGTCCTCCCTCTCCCTCCCTCCCTCTCTCTAACGAGATGAGGGGCCCTGATAGTGCTGGTGATTACAGAACCGCAGTAGGACCCAGCCTTCCCCCAAAACAAAGTGTTTTTCAGCTTCTGTTTTTACAGGGCCTGGCGCCACCCGGAGAACCGTAAACAATAAACATTGGCCAACGAGGCCCCAAGCTTTTTATACCTGATTCATGGACAGTTATACACATATATTCACACGTATGCTCACGTACACATCAACACAAGTAGACAGTCGAAACACCCCCACATACACTCATAGTGTAACACTGTGAGTAATCTGATGTGTATTCAGACTGTGCAGGTGAGGTGATGAGGTGACGGGTTCGAACGCCGCGTGCTTCCTGTCGCACTGTCATCATCCACATGCACACAATTACACACACACGCACATACACACAAACACATTTTTAAAAGGTAGGCTTTTCCGTGTCTTATCTCCATCACCTGCTCTCTGTTCACTCAGCAGCAGATCTATCATAACAACCAGTGTTACCCCCAATATACTGTAACACACACACACACACACACACACACACACACACACACACACACACACGCTCCCTTTCTGGGGTTGACGCAAATAACCTGAGGCGAGAAAACATTAACTTTCTCACATAATTGTAACTGCCTATTTATTATAATATATGACATTTACCATATGCTTTTATTTCCAAAGCAACGTAATATCATGCGTGCTTACATTTTACATGTGGGTGGCACCGGGAATCAAACCCACAACCGTAACGGAGCATGCCCCATGCTCTACCAACCGAGCCATTCAGGACCACAAATTCAACTAAAATAAAAAATGACAGTAATATTTAACAAAATTGTGTGTGTGTTTGTTTGTGTGCATCTGTGCGTGTGAGAGTGCTTCAAAAAACAACCGTCCATCGACAGGGCCCTGCTATCGATACATCTCTCCCTGCCTGGCTCGCGGCCCCACTATGTAAAAGTTGTTCTGTTAAACGGTGGACTCACAGCAAATTGACTATTACTTCAAAAGTGGCTTATGATTAAGGCTCGGAGTGATTAGGGGCTGTTAAGAGGGAGCCACTTGAGCCTTGCCAGTGAACCCGTGAAGGAATGCCGCTCAGGCTGGGCTGGGCTGGGGGTGGGAGGGGGTATCGCCAGGGGAGAGAAGGAGAAAATCCCACAGAGGCAACGGCCAGGCAGCGCAGAGCAGAAAGAGAGAGAGATGTCGGCCCCCGCAACACAACACACACACATTCGCAGGGAACACACACACACACACACACACAGAAAACCCACAGACGCATACAGACACACACCGTTCACCTGGTCAATATAGGGGTCACATTCTGCTGGGAGACAATCACAGCTCAGAGAGACACAGAAAGGGAAAGAGATAATTGGACATAAAAGAAATGACGCAAAATTACAAACTTTTAATCACACACACACACGCATACACACACTCACACACATAAAGACAGACACGTAACACAGTGGGAGACTCACACAGTGGCTCAAAGACACAAACGTACACATAAAACAACTTGTAAGAAAATCATTAGCTAAGCACATCAGGGGAAAAAGACCTCCAAACGATTTCATTGCATTTCAATTGTTTCCAGATTTTTCAACTGTTCAGGACTAAACTGTGGTTGCCTGCTTTCCCCCTTCATCTCCACATCAAAAGGGTGACAGAGAGAGAGACAGGGACACAGGGAACGACAGAAAGCAAGAGAGAGAGAGAGTCTGGCAGAGGGAGAGAGAGCCAGGGAACACGGCCGGCCTTATACGCCAGTCTAATGGAAGTAATAAGCGTCTATCTCAGGCAATTAAGTCTGCATCCGATGCTTATCGTTCCCCGCAGTTCCACAGTACCATCTAAAGAAAATGTTTGCGTTTGAAAAACTCCATCAAATAAACAAGATAAGGGGGAGAACACGTATGTGTTACGGTGGCGTATCGCGTCCGACCTCATCTCTGCTCTAGCGGGGATAAGTGGACTCTGAAGCCGCCTTTAACGGGTAGCGGTTAGAGCTGGTCAATCCGGTACCGGTTGTTCCATACAGGGCTGATTTACATAGAGAGGGAGGGGAGATAGTGAAAACCAGTAAATGACAGCAACACAGCACAGCGACAGACAATGTAGCAGGCGTTGGTGACTTTCAATGTAGGCGTATAGACAGCAAGGTATGTGTATACAACAATGAATACACACAAACATGCACAGTACACACGTCATTACATATGGACATATGCAAATTAGCACCTAGGTTGGATTTAGAGAAATAGAATGAGGGACAGACTTGGAGTTCTCCTCAGAGTCACAAAGTGATACAATGACTTGGCACAATGATGTCACTTCCCATCATATCAAGTGGCAGTAGTATCTACTTTCATCATCAGGTCACATCTGGAACTTTCTCTGCACCAGCATCGCTTGCCCAATGGGATTGCACGTGAGTACAATACTGTAATACAGTATTTCTCACATACAGATAGATGTAAACACACGCGCACATTGAGTACTATAATCACATGTAGTATATGAAGTGTTTTGATAATGTGTACCATATAATTGGATTCTGTATGTTTTCTTTCTGGTCGGGACATGGAGGCCAAACCAACATTGGGAGGTCCATGTGACTGCGAGCTCCCGTGGGGTCACGGCGAGGTCATAACCCCTGTGAGAGTGTCTCAGAGGTCAGGAGGTGGGGTCGACAAGAGGGGAACGTTATCCAAAGCACCAGTGTTTATTTGTTTAATTTTCCATCTAATTCTGGTGTCTGCCTCTGATCAAGATTACTATGGGTTACTATTAGAGAAGAGAGAAAGAGAAAAATGGTCAAAAAGGGGGAATGGGGAAACAGAGAGAAAGAGGGAGATAGAGAAAGGGGGAGGAAGAGAAAGGGGGAGGAAGAGGGAGAGCCTACTGCTTCAAATTAGACTGGAAAAATAATCTGACTTTACCTCTGTAAACATGGTACTTTCAACTTATTGTCAAAAGTAAAATAAACCTTACAAATCAGAAAAACACTCTCTGGCAGTACAACTGACAGGGATTTTAATTCACATGAAGGTCACTTGAAGTGTCAAGAATTTCTCTCCTCTCCTTCCTCTCTCTTTTCTCACTCATTCTATACCTCTCTAGACAGACAAACTTGAGAGCTGTGGTAAAACAAATATCCAGACATGGAAATTAAATTACTTATTGGCTGGTAGTGCCCCTAAAACAGTTAGAAAATAAAATGCAGAATGATATATATATATATGTACACCACATAACCAAAAGTATGTGGACACCTGCTCGTCAAACGTCTCTCTTCTGGGAAGGCTTTCCGCTAGATGTTGGAACATTGCTGGGGACTTCCAACCAGCCACAAGAGCATTAGTGAGGTTGGACACTGATGTTGGGTGATTAGGCCTGGCTCACAGTCGGCGTTCCAATTCATCCCAAAGGTGTTCGATGGAGTTGCGGTCAGGGCTCAGTTCTTCTCTCAGTTCTTCCACACCGATCTCTGCAAACCATTTGAGTATTGACCTCGCTTAGTGCACGGGGCATTGTCATGCTGAAACAGGAATGGGCCTTCCGCAAACTTTTGCCACAAAGTTAGAAGCACAGAATCGTCTAGAATGTCATTGTTTGCTGTAGCGTTAAGATTTCCATTCACAGGAACTAAGAGGCCTAGCCGAACCACGAAAACAGCCCCAGACAATTATTCCTGGAACTATGCATTGGAGCAGGTAGCGTTCTCCTGGCATGAGCCAAACTCAAATTGGTCTGTCAGATTGCGAGATGGTGAAGCGTGATTGATCACTCCAGAGAAAGTGTTTCCACTGCTCCAGAGTTCAATGGTGGTGAGTTTTACAGCACTCCAGCCGACACTTGGCATTGTGCATTGAGATCTGAGGTTTGTGTGCGGCTGTTGAAACCCATTTCATGAAGAACAGTTCTTGTGCTAACGTTGCTTCCAGAGGCAGTTTGAAACGCAGTAGTGAATATTGCAGTCGAGGACAGGCGGTTTTTACACGCTACGCACTTCAGCTCTTGGCGGTCCCGTTCTGTGAGCTTGTGTGTCCTACTCCTTCGCGGCTGAGATGTTGCTGCTCCTAGAAGTTTCCACTTCACAAAAACACGACCAGTTAGGCCATTCTACTGCCAATGTTTGTCTACGGAGATTGCATGGCTGTGTGCTCGATTTTATACATAGTCAAATCCAATTTTTTATATTTGTAATTTATTTAACTAGGAAAGTCAGTTAAGAACAAATTATTTTTGTAGTTTGAGAAATTACACTATAATTTTTTTTGACATACAACAAACTAAGCTAATTCATTGTCTGAGAGGTGGTCGAACCGTACTGTGACCATGTACGGTTCCCTCCACCTGAGTGGAAGGACCGGTGACAGACTGGTAGAACTGGTGACAGCAGTGCCATTTTAGCTCAGTCAGTGAACTCCTCACCCCCCTGAGTACAAAGGAAACGAGGGAAAGACGAGGGAGAGAGAGGAGGAGTAACTGCTGGTGGCCCGTACCCACATGTGGAACGTGTACAAAAGGGTAGGCATTTTTCCCCTCCGTGGCTGAGGCAACACAACAATACGCTTCATTTGCTGTAGGTGAGTGGGTGTGTGTCCGAGTTGCTACCTGTGTGTGTGTGTGTGTGTGTGTGTGTGTGTGTGTGTGTGTGTGTGTGTGTGTGTGTGTGTGTGTGTGTGTGTGTGTGTGTGTGTGTGTGTGCATGGAGAGCCCAAACGCTTCGGCGCCAGCAGTCTGCCCTTCCCCTGAGAACGTAACGGCTGAGCGCCGTCAGAGAGAGAGAGAAAGAGCGAGACAGAGACAGAGAGAAACAAAAGAGAAACAAAATAAGTAGGTGGCATGGGGAAGTAGCCAGCCCATCACCTTGCTACTGAAGGCACCAGGTAAAGAATTCTGGGAGTGACGCCAGTGACGATGCTTTGCCCTCTCGAACACCACCGTGACTCGGCTAACTGTGATATGGTTCACTAACATGGTGAACTCTCTCTAACTGGGTTGACTCCCCTGACTAACACTGAGTAACAATTCAGACTCCCCATAGCGCCTGTTTGTGAGTTCTGCTTACTCATCAATGCCAGTATCACACCTACTGTACAGAAATAAGAGCTTTTTAAAAGCTGAACTGATGTATTTTAATGCAGTGTTATGTGGGTCCTCACACAATTTTGAGCGCTCCTTCAAATGAATCTCTCTCTATCTCCCTACTGGACTCTCTACTGGCTCTACTCTTCCCCAAAGCTACAGTCAGATTACCCTATTGGCCCATACCAGCATAGGAAAACAGTCTTAAGAGGAAATAAATGACTGTATTAAAGAGAGAGAATTGGAAAGAGCGGCAAACTCCTAAAACCCTTCCTGCTTACTCCATCAGAAACAGTACTTCTGCTGAGCACGGCACAATACTCACGCCAAAACATTTACCCACAATCCCATTGGCCTCCATCCCTCCGTGTAGCAAGTTCCACTTCATTTCATCCATTTTGATTTGAAACCGTTTTCTGTTTTTAAAACAAGGGAACCGTTACACGCTAAGTTCAATCTCACAGAGAAACAGAGTTTGAGTTAAGAACATGCTCCAGCAAGCCAAAGAACACTGAAACCCTATTAGGTGTCCGGCTCACTCTTTCTTTTCATTTGGGTGATGATAACTGATTAAAAACACTGCTTTCAAGACTAACTAGTCCAACAAATCTATGAGTGAAAATATTTGTTCCTATATTTATACATCCCTTCTGACTCCTCTGAGTCTCCATCCTGGCCATCTAGCTGGTAAAGTTGGGTTGACCTCTCATCGTTGGGGTTAAACACACTCAACACATGCCCGTTGGGCCAACGCCACATTCTTGCCACTCCGCCGTGTCAATACGCCTCATTCTAATATTCAGCTCTCTTCAGAGCATCCAAGTCAAACATGTTTATTCTAAAACACACCCCTACCAAAACAACAGCACCGTTGTTCAGACGGCACCCATTCCCTCAACCACGTTTCAAGCCAGTCCCACTTCAGGTTATTATGGGCTATAAATGTAACCGCCGGTTACCAGGGCTAGAATGTCACTGTTGTTTGCCCTCGTTAAGGACACATAATTAGCTCATTTACATCTCATTTCCTCTCCGAAATCGGAAGCAATTGTGCACCTCCTCAGCCCACACCATCCTTCCCTGCCTGACAAAAACAACCCTCGCCCCCAACGATTACACACTCATCATCCAATCAGCTCCCGGGCTGCATGTTTCTGAGGAAAAGCTCCCTGGAACGGGAATTGGAGACGGCCAGGCAGAACGTGTGGAAAAATATCATGGGAACTGGGATGACTTAGACAGGAAGCTGGTGTTCCATTTCCTGGGCGGGGCACTGTTCTGTTAAATGGCTAACAACTACTGCTCTACCTCTCCCACAGAAGATCAACATGGACTCTACGCCCATCCACAGGGCTTTACCCACTTAGACACATACACATACTCACATACACACACTCACATACACCCTCACTCACACACTCATTACCTACCCCACGCACTTACACCCACACGCACACACCCCTCACACCTACCCTGCTGCTAAAATGAAATTGTATTTATTACTTCCATTATGCTGCTGTTCATTGATTATTGATTGCAATTACATTACTATCTATATATTTATCCTGCTACTGGTCACTATTACTCCTGTTACATGTATATATCGCCATGAGAATACAATAAATATGTATATGTTGATGCTACCAGTCACTTTTCAGCCTTGTTTACATGTATATCCTGCTACCAGTCACTTTTCAGCCTTGTTTACATGTATATCCTGCTACCAGTCACTTTTCAGCCTTGTTTACATGTATATCCTGCTACCAGTAACTTTACAGCCCTGTTTACATGTATATCCTGCTACCAGTCACTTTTCAGCCCTGTTTACTTGTATATCCTGCTACCAGACACTTTTCAGCCCTGTTTACATGTATATCCTGCTACCAGTCACTTTTCAGCCCTGTTTACATGTATATCCTGCTACCAGTCACTTTTCAGCCCTGTTTACATGTATATCCTGCTACCAGTCACTTTTCAGCCTTGTTTACACGTATATCCTGCTACCAGTCACTTTTCAGCCCTGTTTACATGTATATCCTGCTACCAGTCACTTTTCAGCCCTGTTTACATGTATATCCTGCTACCAGTCACTTTTCAGCCTTGTTTACATGTATATCCTGCTACCAGTCACTTTTCAGCCCTGTTTACATGTATATCCTGCTACCAGTCACTTTTCAGCCTTGTTTACATGTATATCCTGCTACCAGTCACTTTTCAGCCCTGTTTACTTGTATATCCTGCTACCAGTCACTTTTCAGCCCTGTTTACATGTATATCCTGCTACCAGTCACTTTTCAGCCCTGTTTACATGTATATCCTGCTACCAGTCACTTTTCAGCCTTGTTTACATGTATATCCTGCTACCAGTCACTTTTCAGCCCTGTTTACTTGTATATCCTGCTACCAGTCACTTTTCAGCCCTGTTTACTTGTATATCCTGCTACCAGTCACTTTTCAGCCCTGTTTACATGTATATCCTGCTACCAGTCACTTTTCAGCCCTGTTTACATGTATATCCTGCTACCAGTCACTTTTTATGTATAAACCCACCTCAACCACTCCAGTAGCTCTGCACATTGAATAAGGTACTGACCCGTATATACTTGCATTCTCATGTTTCTTCAGCTTATATCATACTTATTGTGTTTTTAAAATATTATATTTTATATTTTTATTTCCCTCCATTGTTGAGAAAGAGCTCTGGAGTAAGTATTTCACTGTCCTGTTTAATACATGATGTGTCCTGTGCACACGCAAATAAACTTTGAAACTTGAAACTCTAAGCTGCCATCTGATTGGACCCAGTGTATAAATGGACTGTTAAAGAATACAAATATATCAATTAAGACAATGACTTTATTATCCCCATGGGGAAATGTTGGTTGGGGCTCTGTGCATACATAAAAACACAGTGAAAGGTAGACAAAGGACACAATAAATACAGGTAGAAAGTACAGTTAACGAGTGATTCATGATAATCTGTACGCTACATACACTATACACATCAGTGCACTCTGTCAACTATTATGTTAGCTGTTGGCTCGCTGATCCTACGGGTGGATTTAAACATCACTGCCGATGGGACAAAGGATCATTAAACTATTGCTTTTCTGCCCGTGCTGCCCTGTAATGTCTCCCTGAGGGGAGGAGCTCAGACTCCCAGCAAAGAGGATGTCTGGGGTCCATCAGTACCTTGCAGGCTTTTGTGAGGGCTCTTATATCTTCAATGACCTCCAGACCTGTCTGATTGACCTCTAGCACGTTACTAGCAGACCTAACCATTCTTCTTAACCTATTTCTCTCAGAGACATTAGCATGTCCATACCAGCAGATGGTACAATATTATAAAGACACTTTCAATGAATGACTTGTAAAACAGTGACAATAGAACACGATCAACATTAAAGTGGATTCAAGTTTCCTTCAAAAGTAGAGCCCTTGCTGTCCTTACTTATACATACACTTTCCCCATTGTGGCTTGCGGTCAAGCACAACGCCCAGGTGCTTCTACTCCTCCACCACCTCTACGTCTTGTCCCTTAACAACGACATCTCTATAGTGTGGCGATAATGTTGAATATTTGAACGTGATCATTATATGGAGCCGTAGAGGGGTAAAGCCATTACCAGACACCCTGTCTACTTGACAATCAGTGCAGTCACAACATAGCCTGACCCTGAAACATAAACACACACACCCAGTGACCCTCTCCCCAGGCTACGAACACAACCTGACACATCCCCACCGTACAGTACATAAACACACACACCTAGTGACCCTCTCCCTAGGCTACGAACACAACCTGACACATCCCCACCGTACAGTACATAAACACACACACCTAGTGACCCTCTCCCTAGGCTACGAACACAACCTGACACATCCCCACCGTACAGTATAAAAAAACACACACACCTAGTGACCCTCTCCCTAGGCTACGAACACAACCTGACACATCCCCACCGTACAGTACATAAACACACACACCTAGTGACCCTCTCCCTAGGCTACGAACACAACCTGACACATCCCCACCGTACAGTACATAAACACACACACCCGGTGACCCTCTTCCTAGGCTACGAACACAACCTGACACATCCCCACCGTACAGTACATAAACACACACATATACACGTACATAGACACCATTTAGGGAACAGAAACAGAAAGATAGTCTGACACTAAGAAACAAGTTCTGTCCTCAGCACACAGAAACACTTGTGTGTGTGTGTGTGTGTGTGTGTGTGTGAGTGAGTGAGTGAGTGAGTGAGTGAGTGAGTGAGTGAGTGTGAGTGAGTGAGTACAGTCCATGTAACTCTCCCTAACCTGTGCTGATGTGAAGTAAACAAGGCTTCCCAGGCTGAGTTTAACCCTGCGCTGACCCTTGTGGTTATCTAATGGGCCTAAGTACTGGGATTTCCTGCCCCTGCAACCTGCCATGGGTCAACCTGTACATGAGCACTCTCACAGAGAGAGAGACAGAGAGCGAGAGACAGAGAGAGATAATATGACATAATATGACATTTGTAATATGTTTTGGAACTTCATTTTTATTGTTTATTTCACTTTAGTTTATTATCTAGTTCACTTGCTTTGGCAATGTTAACATATTGTAACGACCCTGGGTCCCTATGTTCTCCCTCTCTCTCTCTCTCTCCCTCTCCCTTCCTTCTCTTTCTCTCGTTCTCTCTCTTACTCTCTCTCTCTCTCTCTCTCTCTCAATCTCACCATTTCTCTCTCCTTCTCTAGCATTTTCACTCCTAATATCTCTCCATTTTCTTGCTTACTGACTCCTACCACTACTGTGTGTGTGTGTGCGTGTGTGTGTGTGCATGTGTGTGTGTGTGTGTGTGTGTGTGTGCTTGTGTGTGTGCATACATCATGTGTTCTAACAGAATTACGACTGTGGTTGTGTATGACAACAGCAGATAAGAGGGCAGGATGATGAAATGTGAAGCAACAACACATGACCCAGCTTAAAGATCACAGATAAAACAAACACCACAGAAAACATACACACCGTAACCAAACACAGACACACCCACACTGCAACCCAACACACGCACACAAGCACACATATACTGAAGAGAAATATAAATGCAACATGTAAAGTGTTTCATACTCACAAAAAGCTTATTTCTCTCAAATTTTGTGCACATCCTTGTTAGTGAGCATTTCTCCTTTGACAAGATAATCCATCCGCCTGACAGGTTTGGCATATCAAGAAGCTGATTAAACAGGAGGATCATTACACAGGTGCACCATGTGCTGGGGACATTAAAAGGCAGTTTTGTCAGACAACACAATGCCACAGATGTCTATAGTTTTAAGGGAGTGTGCAATTGGCATGCTGACTGCAGGAATGTCCACCAGAGCTGTTGACAGATAATTTAATGTTCATTTCTCTACGAAAAGCCGCCTCCAATGTTGTTTTAGAGAATTTGGCAGTACGTCTAACCAGCCTCACAACTACAGACCACGTGTAACCATGCCAGCCCAGGACCTCAATATCCGGTTTCTTCACCCGCGGGATCATCTGCGACCAGCCACCCGGACAGCTGATGAAACGGAGGAGTATTTCTGTCTGTAATAAAGCGCTTTTGTGGGGAAAACTAATTCCGATTGGCTGGGCCTGACTCCCCGGTGTGTGGATACACATACATACAGACACACACACTGCAACCCAACACGCACACGTACAGTATACACACACCGCAACCAAACCAACACACACACACACACACAAACCAATGCAACACAACTACGCACACTAATACACAATAACCAAACCCACCCACACCAATAAACCATGACCTGAAACACCATCCAATACTGCAAACCAGACACACACTTTACAAACCAATCCACACACCAACATATCTGAACCAGACATTCGTGCTCTGCGCACGTGTGCGTGTGTGTGTGTGCTCTTTAATGACATGGGCAGGTCAGTTCAGCTTAGTAAATGAAAAAGCATCGATAAGATCAGTGAGGCGGCTGGAGTGTGAGTTGGGTTTATATGAGGAACGAACGAGAGAGGAAAGAGGAGGGAGAGGAGAGAGGGACTCGGGGGAGAGAGAGAGAGAGGAGGGAGAGGAGAGAGGGACTCGGGGGAGAGAGAGAGGAGGGAGAGCTTGAAGGAGATTCAAGAATGGCAAGAGGGTATAGGGGGAAATATGTCAAAGGCTTTGACAATATATAGAATGGCAGTATATTCTACCTAAAGCTTTGCACCTTTGAACATTATTAGAGCTCTACTCGTGTCTTCCTATGTCTAATGTGAAAGGCGATGCATTGTATATATGATTCCAAACCATTTCTGGCTTCCAGTATATAAAATGGCCTAAAAGACAGCTCAGCCTGAACTCTGGAGTCTTTACTTGGAATAGAGAGGTCACTGAGAGGTGACAGGACTGGATAAGTTAACACAATATTGCTTTAACCTATCATGTCCTCACAGGTCATTGGTCATAGATGAAAGGAGACTAGGAAAGGAAGCCAGTGAAGAAGTGGAGTATATTTGGACTGTGCCCTCATGTCATTCCATCTCTAACTCCAGCCATTCAAACTTCATTTCTTCTTTCTCCCTCAAAATGTCTCCTTCCATCCACCTTGGCCATTCTCCTCCATTTTCATTGTGTGCGTGTGTGTCTATGTGTGTGTGTTTGTGTCTATGTGTGTGTGTGTGTTATCAGTGCATTTATCAGAGCTGTGTTCCTCTCCTGATGCTGGTGCCAGAGGGCCAGTCGCAGCCTCTCCCTCCCTGTTGGTATTCAGCAAACGACGCCACAGTCTGACACTTTCTCCTTCCTTCTCTTTCTCTCACCTCTACCTTTCACTCTCTCTCGCCATTCCTCGCCACCTATCTTCCTCTTTCACTCCTCCTTCTCTCTCTCTCCATGTCTGTGCCTAGTGTCCAGGTTCTCTTGATCTCTCTCCACCTCATCCTCCATCACTTCCCTCTCTTTTGTCTAAAGAGAATCGTGAGTAGTGTTGAAAAGGGGACTACAACTACACAGACCAAGAAATAAGCATGGGTGACTCTTTAACCCGATAAAACACACACACACACACACACACACACACACACACACACACACACACACACACACACACACACACACACACACACACACACACACACACACACACACACACACACACACACACACACACACACACACACACACACACACACACACAGAGCTAAACTTTACCCCCAGTGTTCTCTATCTGATGCAGACTAGGTCTGGGTGGTACAGAGTCTAACTATACCACTGGTCTCCATTCTATACTACCTCATCTATAGAAACAGCTTCCATCCCCTGTCTGATAACAGGCCGAGGAGGGTAAGGAAAGCTGACGGCCTGATACGGAAATACGGGATCTTTTCTTCCCGGTTTTCTGGATGGACAGGTACGGCTTCCGGCACGCTCCGCTGCACAGGGACACCGCCGGGGTGATTGGTATTGAAGTCGGCTCCCTCTCTGACAGATTATTCATACCATCTCGTT
>NC_092179.1:14972861-15040361 GCF_045791955.1 Oncorhynchus clarkii lewisi | reverse complement strand
TGTGTGTGTGTGTGTGTGTTCTGGCCATGCTGTGTTGACAGTAATAGGCAGGCTCCCTATTCCAAACCACTGTGGTCACTGAGGAACAAGAACAGTAATTCAATCTCTCTTCCTCTTCAATCTCTCAATCTCTCTCTCCCTCTCTCTGTCAACACTATCCCTCACTCAACCACCTCACGTCTCTCTCACTTTCTCTCTCATTCTCTCTTTCTGTCAGTGACTACTCCTTGCCACCCCATGTTTTCTTCTTCGTTCTTCATTGACACTCATTCGTTCTCTCTCTCTCTCTCTCTCTCTCTGTGTAAAACACATATGGTTCTCCCTCTCTATGGTTTCCATGTTTAATTAATATGCTGAGCAGACAACAGGGCTGCAGTATCCAGGTCATTTCACAGTCTGTGTCGCACTCCCTTTGCGCTAAACTTGCTAACCATATTAGCCTATTGCCCACTTAGGCCCATCATCAAATGTTTGAGGAATGTTTTATTTGATCGCACACAAATTGTATTGGTCACATACACATGGTTAGCAGATGTTGTTGCGAGTGTAGTGAAATTCTTATCCGACAGTGCAGCAGTATCTAACAGGTAATATCTAACAATTCCACAACAGGCGCATATTAATAGTATGTGCATGCTTTTGGGAGAAAATATCAGGCAGACACTCAAGAGTTAAACAACAAGTAACTCATATTTAGCTCTAAATTAAACTAATTTGAAAATATCTAATTCAAAGTCATTTCAATGCCTTGGGTGCACCATGCTGTAGGCTGAGTGCTCAACTCTGCTACTGTTGCAGCCGGAGGAAACCTGAAGTTCATCCCGACCCTCCCTGCTCCTCTTACGGGACTTGGACAGCTGGGAGCAGAGGTCCTGCTGGTTCTCTCCGTGTGGCTCTGGTGGGAGTGGTGGGTGTGAGGGTCATGGTTCTGGTAGGAGTAGTGGGTGTGAGGGTCACGGTTCTGGTAGGAGTGGTGGGTGTGAGGGTCACGGCTCTGGTAGGAGTGGTGGGTGTGAGGGTCACGGTTCTGGTAGGAGTGGTGGGTGTGAGGGTCACGGTTCTGGTAGGAGTGATGGGTGTGAGGGTCACGGCTCTGGTAGGAGTGGTAGGTGTGTGGGTCACGGCTCTGGTAGGAGTGGTGGGTGTGACGGTCACGGCTCTGGTAGGAGTGGTGGGTGTGAGGGTCACGGCTCTGGTAGGAGTGGTGGGTGTGAGGGTCACGGCTCTGGTAGGAGTGGTGGGTGTGAGGGTCACGGTTCTGGTAGGAGTGGTGGGTGTGAGGGTCACTGTTCTGGTGGCTGTGTCTCTCCAGAGAAGCCAGGCCGCATCACCTCTCTCTCCCTATGCCTCTCAACATGGCTGGACCTGGAGTAGCAGCTGTAGGGGTCAGGGTGCCTCTCCTTTCTCCAGATCCAGATGTGGCCAGGTTTGCTGCTTCTCTCTCTGGGGGAAGAGGAGGAGGCAGAAAAGGGGACACTGACCTTCTGCAGGGCCTACATGTTAGGCTCCCACACGTCCACTAGCACGTATGACTAGATGTCCTTCAGCTCCAGGCAGTCTTTGGCAGACTGGTCCCTTGGTCTGGAGAGGACGGAGGGAGGACATCCAGGCTTCAGGCACCTCCCCACACCTGAAGGCCCAGATGACCTCTTGTTCTTCACAACGTGAACAGCTGAGTGCAGCAAGCCAGGGTGAAGCCGGATGTTTTATGTATTTTCAAAATAAGACAGACTAAAACTATTAGGTGAAACCTATTTTCTATTTTGACTTCCATTTTGTACAAACAAACTTGACTTTTTAAAGTAAAAAAGCCTTACCTATCTCGCCCAGCATTTTCTGGATCCTAGTCAAACGCTGGGAAGATTTCTTAAGAGACATTGTAGTACTTACCTGTGTTTACCATATGAGGGCAGTTTGTGTTATGAAGTTATGTTTTTTGGTGAAAAAGCGCATTTGAGTGTTCTGTTTCCCGGGATATACACTGTCAAAATTCTAGAATATCACAGGACTTTATTTATGTTGTCATCACCACGATTATGATGCCTTACCCTACGGCAGGTATCAGGTAGCCTAGCAGATAGAAGCATTGGGCCAGTAACCAGAAGGTCACTGGTTCAAATCCCTGACTAGGTGAAAAAACTGTTGACGTACCCTTTAGCAAGGCACTTAACTCTAATTGCTCCAGGGTTGCTGTCAATAACGACTGGTCCCTGTCTCTGACCCCACTCTCTGAGGGTGTCTCAGGAGGAGTAGGGATATGCACAAAAAATGTGCACTTGTGTACATGTGTGAAATAGGAGAACTATTATCAGATTGTCAGTATTAGGCTTAGGCCTATAATGTAATGAAGTTAAGTTGTTTGTGCTTTCAAATAATATTCCTTTTGAGTTACACAATGGACATTCGTGCTAATGCAGTGTAGCCTATAGGACAGGGTTGCTCTGCTCTGTAAAAAGTGTGTGTAGTTTGGTTTGTGTTGACTCTCTTACCCTCAGTAAGGAGAGTGAGCTAATACTCTTTGGGGGGACATGGGAAGGGAACACCACTCTTTAGCCACACGCATGCACGCACGCACCCACGCACGCACACACACACACATATTTGGTAACACATTCTATGAAGTACACATTTCTATAACAAGATTTAGAATATGTTATGACACTAACTATAAGCGTCCATAATTCTCCATTCTCACAAGTGGTTACATTAGGGCTCCAGAGTGGCGCAGCGGTCTAAGGCACCGCATTTCAGTTCTAGAGGCGTCACTACAGACCCTGGTTCGATTCCAGGCTGTATCACAACCGGCCGTGATTGGGAGTCCCATAGGGGGGCGCACAACTGGCCAAGCGTCGTCCGGGTTAGGGTTTGGCCGGGGTAGGCCATCATTGTGAATAAGAATTTGTTCTTAACTGATCAAATAAAGGCAGGGGTGTGTGCTCAGTCCCATCCATCCTGTACTCCCTGTTCACTCATGACTGCATGGCCAGGCATGACTCCAACACCATCATTAAGTTTGCCGATGACACAACAGTGGTAGGCCTGATCACCGACAACGCCGAGCCTATAGGGAGGAGGTCAGTGACCTGGCCGTGTGGTGCCAGGACAACAACCTCTCCCTCAACGTGATCAAGATAAATGAGATGATTGTGGACAACAGGAAAAGGAGGACTGAGCACGCCCCCATTCTCATCAATAGGGCTGTAGTGGAGCAGGTTGAGAGCTTTAAGTTCCTTGGTGTCCACATCACCAACAAACGAACATGGTCCAAACACACCAAGACAGTCGTGAAGAGGGCATATACAACACTGAAAAGATTTGGCATGGGTCCTCAGATCCTCAAAAGGTTCAACAGCTGCACCATCGAGAGCATCACCGCCAAGTATGGCAACGGCTCAGCCTCCGAACGCAAGGCACTACAGAGGGTAGTGCGTACAGCCCAGTACATCACTGGGGCCAAGCTTCCTACCATCCAGGACCTCTATACCACGCGGTGTCAGAGGAAGGCCCTAAAAATTGTCAGAGACTCCAGCCACCCCAGTCATAGACTGTTCTCTCTGCTACCGCATGACAAGCGGTATCGGAGAGCCAAGTCTAGGTCCAAGAGGCTTCTAAACAGCTTCTACCCCCAAGACATAAGACTCCTGTACATCTAATCAAATGGCTACCCAGACTATTTGCATTCCCCCCCACCCCCTCTTTTACACTGCTGCTACTCTCTGTTATTATCTATGCATAGTCACTTTAATAACTCTACCAACATGTACATATTACCTCAATTACCTCGACTAACCGGTCCCCCTGCACATTGACTCTGAACCAGTACCCCCTGTATATAGTCTCGCTATTGTTATTTTACTGCTGCTCTTTAACTAGTTATTTTTATTTCTTATCTGTATTTTTTAAACTGCATTGTTGATTAGGGGCTTGTACGTAAGCATTTTACTGTCACCTGTTGTATTCGTAGCGGGTGACTAATACAATGTGATTTGATTTATTATAGCCCTGCTGGTTTAAAACACAGAAGATATAGTTATTACACACATTAGGCCAACCTAATATTTTTCCACATTTTTTCACTACTAGAACCTCCTTAGGTACAATAATATTCCTTCACCTCACTATGGTACTAAGGCATATTAATATAGATATATAATATAGAAAGGGTATTGTAATGACACTTCTGTTGATCCCAACTCTGGCCCAGCTGTGTCGAACAAGGTCACAATGTGTTTCCAACAGAGTGCTCTGCCTTGCTCCAGCCGGGAATACCCAGTTTCACTCTCTCCCATGCTAACTGGGGCACCTGACTGTAAACTGTTGCCCGTGTTTTAATACGGAGCAAGTCTGTCAGCTCCTCCTATGGCTGGTGGAAAGAGGAAACAAAAAAACAATTAGAGGATATGCCTTTTTTATGGTGTTGATGTTTTCTCCGAGCCACAACTCCTTTTTACCAAATGGACCTGCAGTGTGTGTGTGTGTGTGTTAGCATAAACCTGGCTTAATGGTAATGAACACACTGCATTTCCCTGCCTGTTTAAATGTGAATGTCTGTGTTTCCCAGAGAAGTGATGACAGGAGAGACTGGGAGATCCAGACTTAGCCCACAGCGAGGTCAGGGCAGTGATAAGAGAAGAGGCGGTCAGATCCTGTCTTAGCCCACAGCGAGGTCAGGACAGTGATGACAGGAGAGACTGGGAGATCCTGTCTTAGCCCACAGCGAGGTCAGGGCAGTGATGACAGGAGAGACTGGGAGATCCAGTCTTAGCCCACAGCGAGGTCAGGACAGTGATGACAGGAGAGACTGGGAGATCCAGACTTAGCCCACAGCGAGGTCAGGGCAGTGATAAGAGAAGAGGCGGTCAGATCCTGTCTTAGCCCACAGCGAGGTCAGGACAGTGATGACAGGAGAGACTGGGAGATCCAGACTTAGCCCACAGCGAGGTCAGGGCAGTGGTAAGAGAAGAGGCGGTCAGATCGTGTCTTAGCCCACAGCGAGGTCAGGGCAGTGGTAAGAGAAGAGGCGGTCAGATCGTGTCTTAGCCCACAGCGAGGTCAGGGCAGTGGTAAGAGAAGAGGCGGTCAGATCCTGTCTTAGCCCACAGCGAGGTCAGGACAGTGATGAGAGGAGAGACGGTAAGATCCTGTCTTAGCCCACAGTGAGGTCAGGGCAGTGATAAGAGAAGAGGCGGTCAGATCCTGTCTTAGCCCACAGCGAGGCTAGGGCAGTGATGAGAGGAGAGACGGTAAAATCCTGTCTTAGCCCACAGCGAGGTCAGGGCAGTGATAGGAGAAGAGGCGGTCAGATCCTGTCTTAGCCCATAGCGAGGCTAGGGCAGTGATGAGAGGAGAGACGGTAAGATCCTGTCTTAGCCCACAGCAAGGTTAGGCTAGTTTTCACAGCCTGCTTGTCTTCTTGTCTTTATACCAGTGTGTGTGTGTGTGTGTGTGTGTGTGTGTGTGTGTGTGTGTGTGTGTGTGTGTGTGGGAAGAGGAGATATTCTGGAGAGAGCAGGACACAGGGCCCTCCAGGGCATGGTTATCAAGTGTGTGTATGTGTGTGTGTGTGTGTGTGGGAAGAGGAGATATTCTGGAGCGAGCAGGACACAGGGTCCTCCAGGGCATGGTTATCAAGTGTGTGTGTGTGTGTTTGCATCCATGTGTGTTAATAGACTGTACGTCCCCACTTGCCTCCTGATGACAGTAGCATGTCATTCATTGCATCTCCCATAGGATAGCACACAGCAGAAACTTCCACTCCTTGCGGCACAGTGGTGGGAGCAATACCTATATGTGTTGCTAGCGTATGCAAGTCTACTTATGCCATTTGTCAAAATTCTGGGTACACTCCCTTCCCTCTTCCTTTCACTCAGTAGTGTTCTCTCACTCTCTGGTCCTCTGAAAGCCTGCCTTATATAACTTATGCTGCAGTGTTGCTCAGGGATGCACAGCAGCTCAGTCACACTCACAGTAGTCAGGTTTACTGACTCACCATCTGATAGAGAAAAAACCCACAGGGCAGAGGATACCAGGGTGTTCTGGCAAAGAACTTTGAACTTTTATAGTCTTTCCTGAAACTTTCAGTCATTGGCTAGTAAGGACCATCTTTTAAAACCCCCTCAACAGTCAACATCTCACAAGGAAAGATGAGGTTTGACTGTTAAGAATGTTTCACTTTTCTCTGTAGTTTTGTTTTTAGCTTGAACAATTTGCATCTAGCCTATTTCATGAGATGCGGTCCAGTGGACTTGGTTGCCTAGCACACGCCTCGATTCGTGTGATGCTCTGAGCTCGTCGCAGTTCCATTTTTATAACGTGAGGCCTGCCTGTTGTGAGTCATTGTGTATTGTGGAGTGTAGTTTGTTACTTCATGACCTTTGTGCTCACAATGACATGTCAAAACTGAGAGCACATAGTTACATCTGTTGACATTAATCAACACTGACAAATAGCCTACTTTGGTTCCATTTGATGCCATTCTGATAGCAATGAATGTTAAGGGTTCTTTCAACACGAAGGAGAAAAGCTTTCAAAGGCTTGCCGAATGACAGATATGACATAATTATTTACATTTTAAATTTTTTGACGATATGTCTTAGCGTTTTGACAATATCGCAATATTATTTTTGCGCTAGTTGGCTTTACCTTCACCAAAACTTCATAGGTGTTCTCCATCTTATTTTTTAAAATTGGGAGCCAATTTGTTTTCAGCAGTTTTATTTCCATGACTGATCAAAATTCGTAATGAATAGTTTGAGAATAATCAGCACTGACAAGTAGCCTACTTTAGTTCCATTTGATGCCATTCTGATAGTCATGAATATTAAAGGTTCTTGCTACACAAAGCTTTCAAAGGCATTGTAGATATGACAAAATGCTGCTCGCAGAATGACAGATACCATATTTTCCCCCTTAGTGTTTCATGTCTCTCTGAAGGTACACGGCAGCTGTGAGAACCCACAGTCTCTCCCCCAGTACTTGTCCTCAGTGCAGCGAAGGGTTAAATCACCCACATCATAAGTTCATTGCGTATTCATGACATACATTCTGTGCTCTCTTGTTCAGGTTCAATGGCTGGATGAAATGACCTAATGTTCATTGATCACAGCTGACGGACCAACAGCAGGTAAGGGAAGGGTTAAGCCGTTTTGATCTGTAAGGAAAGATAGAGAGAGGATAGAAGGAGAGGAATGGATCAGACAGCAGTATTTAGTATGTGAACCTTTACTAATGAGGCCTGCATAGTTAACACAACGAGAAAAGAGAATCGGAGGGAGAGAGAGAGAGTGTGTGTGTGTGTGTGTGTGTGTGTGTGAGCGAGAGAGAGAGAGAGGATGGAGGGAGGGAGGAGTGAACGACCGACGGAAAATGAATCGCAAGCTGCAGGAGAATAGGTTGTCAGCATCCAGAGCTCCAAGGTCTGACTCTCATTAAAGGTAAATACAGTGTGTATGTCTATATTTACTTGATATTTGCGCTTACAGATACGTGTGCTAGATGGTGAAAGGAATGCCTTCGATTTGACCCGTGTGGTTAAAGAAGCAGAAAGAGCAGGTAGAGGGAGAGGTAGAGCGAGAGATGGGATGCAAAAGCATGGGCATCAAACGTGCTTGATACCCAGACCGAGACAGGAGAGAAACCAGTAGAGGGACCAACCATGCAAATGAGAGCGAGAGAATTGGTCAGTGGTAGAGAGAGAGAGAGAATAGGACAGGAAGGGCTTATAGAATCACAGCTCAAGTAAAAAGGAGACATGAGTGCAGTATCAAAACAAAAGGAGGTCTAGAGAGTGAATTGTGAGTTTGAGAGAGAGAGCTGTACCGTTTGTCTCTTTGTTGCATGCATCTCAGACTGCGGTCCCTCGCTCAGTTTGTCTCTTTCATCTCCAGCGTCCGTACGTCTCTCTCACCTCCAGGATGGAGGGGCTGCTGCGGTTGAGTCTACCCGGAGCGTGAGGAGCCTTCCTGGGCTTCGTCTGCGTCATCCTCCCTCTGTCTCTCTCTGCCCTGGTCCCCCTATACTCATCCATCACTTGACCTCTGCAGTGCAAGAGAGCATCTGGACCCACACGACACCTCCCCCTAATCCTGAGTTGCCAGGGCAACCATGGACGGACTACGCCTGCCACCGGTCATCGAGGAGGTCATGGATCCTGCAGGTTAGTGTGTGTGTTTGTTTGTGTATGTGTATGTGTGTGTGTGCTTATCACACTATCATGTGTGTGTTGTTTGTGTGCCTGTGTGTGTGTGTATTACATACCAATGACTCCATGGATGTGTACACAAAATGTTGTGTTCGTGAGTGTGTGAGCCATAAAGGCTCTGCCAGTGTATGTGTGTGGGTGTCTGTTTGTGTGTGTGTTTGTGTTAGCCAGTCAGCGAGGCCTGTGTTTACCAGAACAGACGGATTAACAGAGAGGCTTCATCTCAGAGGGATGGAGAGACAGCCTGCCAGCCTTCCATAGTGACACTACTCAGGGACGTCATCCAACAGAGACTGTAAGCTAGCTGGATCACAGAGCTCTATGAATATTACATTCATAAACTCTTAATATTATTAAAATATTGGATTTACACATCCAAATATAAATGCTGATGCTGGGTAAATAGTCAATCATCAGAAAAATGGGAATTCTGTGTACATACTTTCAGCTTTGAAATCCCCAGGGGTTTTCCTGGCATTAAACATCATGTTGATTTGTTTGAATTGGGACATTCAGCCTATGTATTTATAATGTAACCTATGACCTCTGTGTGAATCCTTTATCAAATCAAATCACTTTATTTGTCACATGCACTGAATACAACCAGTGTAGACCGTGAAATGCTTACTTACAAGCCCTTAACCCAACAGTGCATTTCAAGAAGAGTTAAGAAAATATTTACCAAGTAGACTAAAATAAAAAGTAACACAATAACAATAACGAGGCTATATACAGAAAGCACCGCTACTGAGTCAGTGTGTGGGGGTACAGGTTAGTTGAGGTAATTTGTACATGTAGTTGGGGGCGAAGTGACTATGCATAGATAATAAACAGCGAGAAGCAACAGTGTACAAAAGGGGGGGGGGGGGGGATCAATGTAAATTGTCCGGTGGCGAATGTATTAATTTTTCAGCAGTCTTATGGCTTGGGGGTAGAAGCTGTTGAGGAGCCTTTTGGTCCAAGACTTGGCGCTCCGGTACCGCTTGCCATGCGGTAGCAGAGAAAACAGTCTATAACTTGGGTTACTCGAGTCTCTGGAGACAATTTTATGGCCTTTCCTCTATTGTATAGGTCCTGGATTGCAGGAAGCTTGGCCCCAGTGATGTATTGGGCCGTACGCACTACCCTCTGTAGCGCCTTGCGGTCAGATGCATAGCAGTTGCCATACCAGGCGGTGATGCAACCGGTCAGGATTCTCTCAATGGTGCAGCTGTAGAACCTTTTGAGGATCTGGGGTCCCATGCCAAATCTTTTCAGTCTCCTGAGGGGGAATAGGTTTTGTTGATTCCTCTTTACGACTGTCTTGGTATGTTTGGACGATAATAGTTTGTTGGTGATGTGGACACCAAGGAACTTGAAATTCTCGATCCGCTCCACTACAGCCCCGTCGATGTTAATGGGGGCCTGTTAGGCCCGCCTTTTCCTGTAGTCCACAATCAGCTCCTTTGTCTTGCTCACATTGAGGGAGAGGTTGTTGTCCTGGCACTACACTGCCAGTTGTCTGACCTCCCTATAGGCCTTCTCATCATTGTCGGTAATCAGGCCTACCACTGTTGTGTCGTCAGCAAACTTAATGATGGTGTTGGAGTCATGTTTAGCCACGCAGTCTTGGGTGAACAAGGTTATATAGGAGGGGTCTAAGTACACACCCCTGAGGGGCCCCAGTGTTAAGGATCAGCGTGGCAGACGTGTTGTTGCCTACTCTTACCACCTGGTGGCGGCCCGTCAGGAAGTCCAGAATCCAGTTGCAGAGGGAGATGTTTAGTCCCAGATTCCTTAGCTTATTGATGAGCTTCATGGGCACTATGGTGTTGAACGCTGAGCTGTAGTCAATGAACAGCATTCTCAAATAGGTGTTAATTTTGTCCAGGTGAGAAAGGACAGTGTGGAGTGCGATTGAGCTTGCGTCATCTGTGGATCTGTTGGGGCGGTATGCGAATTGGAGTGGGTCTAGGGTGTCCAGGAGGATGCTGTTGATGTGAGCCATGACCAGCCTTTCAAAGTACTTCATCACTACCGACATGAGTGCCACGGGATGGTGATCATTTAGGCAGGTTACCTTCGCTTCCTTGGGCACAGGGACTATGGTGGTCTGCTTGAAACATGTAGGTATTACAGACTCGGTCAGGGAGAGATTGAAAATGTCAGTGAAGACACTTGACAGTTGGTCCGCGGATGCTTCGAGTACATGTCCTGGTAATCCGTCTGGCCCAGCGGCTTTGTGAATGTTGATCTGTTTAAAGGTTTTGTTCACATTGGCTACCGAGAGCATTATCACACAGTCATCCAGAACAGCTGTTGCTCTCGTGTATGCTTCAGTGTTGCTTGCCTCAAAACGACCATACAAGGCATCTGGGTTTCCCTTTGTAGTCCGTAATAGTTTCCAAGCCCTGCCACATTCGACGAGCGTCAGAGCCGGTGTAGTAGGATTCAATTTTAATCCTGTGTTGACGCTTTGCTTGTATGATGGTTCATCTGAGGGCATTGCGGGATTTCTTGTAAGCGTCCAGATTAGTCTCCCGATCCTTGAAAGTGGTAGCTCTAGCCTTTAGCTTGATGCAGATGTTGCCTGTAATCCATGGCTTCTGCTTGGGATATGTACGTACAGTCACTGTGGGGACGATGTCGTTGATGCACTTATTGATGAAGCCGATGACTGAGGTGGTATACTCCTCAATGCCATTGGATGAATCCCGGAACATATTCCAGTCTGTGCTAGCAAAAGAGTCCTCTAGTGTAGCATCCGCATCATCTGACCACTTCCGTATTGAGCGAGTCACGGGTACTTCCTGCTTTAGTTTTTGCTTGTAAGCAGGAATCAGGAGAATAGAATTATGGTCAGAGTGTTGCAATGTTGTTTGTTACAAAAGGGGCGACTCCTTGTAACACTCCGGCATTCAACATACTTTTTTACGACCTGAAAAGTTTTGTCGCTTGGTTTCTTGATCTGATCTGTATGCTACATAGGCTATTAATCAAAGTAGCCTATTTTGCATTTAAAACCAAATATAATCTCAGTAACTGTTCAAACAGTAAACCAAACATGTGCTATTTTCTCCACGACCAAAACATGATAACGTTTTATGTTTTAGCTGATATGGGAATGAATACTCAAGGAGCCTATCAAACTGGAATAATGATTTAGGTTACACCAGCAAGTATAAAAATATATATACAATTATAAATCTGATTATTTCACATGTAGATGTGGGAAGCTAAAAAGGCTAGCTAGCTTGCTATGTTTTTAGCAAGACTAAAGCCAGCTAGCCAGGCTGCCACCTAGCTACTACTAGCAAAGAAAGGCGACTCTTCCTTGCCTTCACAAAATGTTAAGACAAAAATAAAAAACTTTGGAGTGTAAATGCGAGAGGGACCGGCGAGGATATCATGTTACCAAAAGGTATCTGCTACTCCAAAAATCCCACTTCACCCACGTACACACGTACACACGTACACACACACACACACACACACACACACACACACACACACACACACACACACACACACACACACACACACACACACACACACACACACACACACACACACACACACGTACACACGTACACACACACACATACATGTACATAGATCAACGGAGTGAAGCTAGCCGGACAGTTCCCCGGACTCCACGTGTATGGATTTGTACAATGCACAAACAAGGCTCTTGAACTTGACATTGGTGTCTGTCTTTATTCCTTTATCTAACATATCATACTGAAACATGGTATCAGAAGTGGCTCGGAAAACACATGTTTGTTATTTTTGTAGCTAAGTACAGTATAGGCGCAGTTATGCTCCATATGCGAACACACGCCGTTTCCTACTCACAACACTGATCACCTCGTTGTTAGCTGGCTAGCTAGCATCACTACCTCGATGACGGAAGGCAAAGAAATCTCCTATTCCATTGCTATGGCAGCGAACATTCCGCCACCAAATCCCATGGTTCTCACAGGGGACTGGAATACTAATTGGGACAACTTCAGGGATGAATTCGAGGACTATGCGCTGGCGACCGGTCTACATGAGAAACCCAACGAGGTACAAGCTGCAACTCTGAGGAGTTTAATGGGCAGCGAATGCAGGCATATCTACCGACACAATCTCACCCTCAAAGCACGACAACAGTGTGATGCAAAGGCTATATTGGATGCATTGGAGAATTACTTCAAACCCGCCAGAAACATCATTTACGAGCAGTTCGTTTTCTGAAGCTGTAAACAGGAAGAGGGTGAGTCAGTACACAACTTTGTAACCCGTTTGAGAGAACGGGTTATGGGGGATTGAAAGATGAATTGATTCGTGACAAAATAGTACTGGTAATTGCAAACGAGGATACGCGCCGGCGTCTACTGAGAGAGAGAGGCTTAACATTAGTAACTGCCATCGAAATGTGCCACACTACCAAAGTCAGTGACATCAGAATGAGAGTAATGGAAATCGAAACCCCACGCACCGACGTTGATACTGTTCACGCTGTTGCTAGGCAGACATTCAGACAGAACCAATCGAGGCAGAGTAATTCACCACAAACGGTGAACACAGAGAGCCCCGTAGCATGTAAATACTGTGGGAATACACACACACGTGGCAAAGAGCACTGCCCTGCCTACGGAAAACCATGCAGAGCTTGTGGAACTAATAATCACTTTGCAAAACTGTGTCTCAAAAGCAAAAGAAGGGTGAGTGAGGGCAAGATTCTCTGTGTTGATGATGTCACTCACTGTTCAGAGCTGAACAGTGAAAGTGACATTTACATGCATGAATCCATTGGGGCTGTACACTCAAGAGGGAAGAAATGGTTTGTGACACTACGATTACACAACAAGTAACAACAATGTCAACTGGATTCCGGTGCTACATGCAACGTAATGAGCTACAAAGACAAAATCAATCTGGCACCTGACACACATCTATTGCCCAGCGATACTAGACTAAAGCTGTACTCAGGAGAGCTAATGAGCTCTATGGGCACCTTTGAGAGCCTGAATGTGTTATTCGGGGACGCAAACACAAGCTGGAGTTTGAGATTGTGAAAACCAGTCAACATCCTCTCCTCTCAGGCTCTACATGTGAACGCCTGGGACTGATGCAGTTCACTGTACCAAATGACCTGCACATTGTGGATCATGTCCAGCATGCACCCCTGTCCAAAGAACAACTACTCAGCAGATATGACGATGTATTCAACAGGCCTGTTGAATCAGTGCCTAGGGAGGTACACTTTGAAGTGGATGAGAGCATCACTCCAGTCCAGTGTGCTCCTTGCAATGTGCCCATTGCATTGAAAGTGGCTGTGAAGGCCCAGCTGGACAAGTATGGCCACATGACATCTGTGACTGAACCAACTGACTGGTTCAGCAATATGGTCATAGTGAAAAAAACAGAGAAGCTGAAAGTCTGCATCGACCCAAAGCATCTGAACCAAGCACTGAAATGATCCCACTACATCATGCCGACACTAGAGGATGTCCTCTATAAGCTTCCCAAGGCCAGGATTTCCACCTTGGTGTATGCCCGAGATGCATTCCTTCAATGCAAGCAGGACAAAGAAAGCAGCTTCATGATTACCTTCTGGACCCCCTGGGGTCGGAAACGCTGGTTCAAGCTCCCGTTTGGTGTCTCAGTGGCGCCTGAGGTATACCAACGCAAGCAGCACGAGTTACTGGCTGGGCTCAAGGGCATTGAACCCATTGCCGATGATGTCCTGATTGTTGGCTGTGGTGACACAGACGAAGAAGCAGGACGCGACCACGATGTGAAGCTCCTGGGACTGATGGAGCGCTGCCGATCAGTTAAGCTTCACCTTGGCCTGAAGAAGCTGCAGTTCAAGGTGAAAGACATCCACTTCCATGGCCTGAAGCCGGACCCAGACAAGGTCCGAGTGATCCTCGACATGCCAAACCCGTCTGATGCAAAAGGAGTACAGCGTCTTTTTGGTTTTGCAAACTATCTTGCAAAGTTCATGCCACACCTATCAGCAGTCTGTGAGCCTCTGCGCCGGTTGCTGGACAAAGACACACCATGGCACTGGCAACCCAAGCACGAGGCCGCAGTGCAGGAGATGAATTCTCTGGCTTCATCCATGCCAGTGTTGCGCTACTACGACGTCACGAAGCCTGTCACAATCCAGAGCGACTCCAGCCAAAGGGGACTTGGATGCTGCCTTATGCAGGAAGACCAGCCCGTTGCGTTTGCCTCGAGAGTGCTCACCCCAACCGAACAAAACTATGCACAAACTAAGAAAGAGTGCCTCAGCATCGTCTTCTCCTGCCAGCGATTCCATCACTACCTATATGGTCGAGAGCTGGTCACTACTGAAACTGACCACAAACCACTCATTGCCATATTCAGTAAACCTCTCCTCAAAGCGCCCAAGAGGCTTCAAAGCATGCTCCTGTCTCTGCAAAACTACAGCCTGAAGGTAATTTACAAACCAGGACCAGAGATGTACATCAGCGACACACTGAGCAGGGCAACAGCACAATGTACAGGCAGAGGCAATGTCTATCAGCGGCAGGCCATCTGTTCGCTACAGCAGGAACAACAAGATGTTCAACAGATTAATCAGTCAGACTACTTAAACGTCACAGATCACCGCCTAGCCCAAATCAGGCAAACCACTGACAAGGACGAAAACCTACAGTCACTGAAGTCCATGGCTCTTGCAGGTTGGCCATACCTGAAAGATGAGACACCTTTCAGTGAGAGAATACTGGACCTTTCGAGATGAGATCAGCGTGCAAAATGGCATCTTGTTCAGAGGTCAGAAGGTCATTATTCCCAAATCACTACATCCAGAGATGCTTACCCGCATACACTCCAGTCACGTTGGAGGTGACGCATGCTACCGCCAGGCCCGTGAAACATTATACTGGCCAAACATGCAAGCAGAAATTAAAGACTTTGTCAGCAACTGTAGCACATGCAACGAGTATGCTCATGAACAGCAAAAGGAAACCATGATGTCACACGAACTGCCCACAAGGGCCTGGCAAATCGTCAGCATGGACTTATTCAGCCACAGACAAAAGGACTATCTTCTCATCGTTGATCACTACTCTGACTTTTGGGAAATTAAACTGCTCCCTGACTTGTCTGCAGAGACGGTCATAAAGCTTGCAAGGCGCAGTTTGCAAGGCAAGGTCAGCCTGACAAGGTAATCACAAACAATGGCCCACAATTCACTGCACAGTTCAAGCGTATCGCCTCAGAATGGGAGTTTGACCACGTGACCTCTCCAAGACACCCAAAAGCAAATGGCAAGGCAGAATCACCTGTCAAGATTACAAAAAACCTGTTAATTAAGCAGGGCCTTGTGCGACAGCAACGACCCATGGAAAGCGATCTTACAATGGAGGAACACACCCACCGAAAACATGGACAGCAGCCCAGCACAACGCCTTCTGTCCAGATGTCTGAAGACTAACATCCCCATAGCTAACAAGCTACTTGAGCCCTGCGTCATGGTTGGCATCACAGACAAACTGCGTCACAGAAAGCAGCTTGCTATGTGCTTCTACGACCGGACTGCTCGAGACCTACCAGAGCTGGAGGTGGGTGAAACGATAAGGATGAAACCGCTGCCGTGAGACCACACAGGACTTTGGAGGCTGGGCACATGCCTGCAGAGAGTTGCACCACGTTCTTACCTGGTGGATGTTGGTGGCTCCCTCTATCGTCGCAATCGGGTGGATCTGCGCGTAGCAGAGCAGACAAACTAGAAAACAAAGGAGTAAACAAAGGAGTTAGCATATTTCATATTTCAACCCTGCAGGCGCTACACAAAATAATATTAAACATGCATTACCTTTGACAAGCTTCTTTTGTTGGCACTCCAATATGTCCCATAAACATCACAATTGGTCCTTTTGTTCGATTAATTCCATCCATGTACAGTGGGTCAAAAAAGTATTTAGTCAGCCACCAATTGTGCAAGTTCTCCCACTTAATAATATGAGAGAGGCCTGTAATTTTCATCATAGGTACACTTCAACTATGACAGACAAAATGAGAAAAAAAAATCCAGAAAATCTCATTGTAGGATTTTTAATGAATTTATTTGCAAATTATGGTGGAAAATAAGTATTTGGTCACCTACAAACAAGCAAGATTTCTGGCTCTTCTTCTTCTTTAAGAACTTGTTATCAGTATAAAAGACACCTGTCCACAACCTCAAACAGTCACACTCCAAACTCCACTATGGCCAAGACCAAAGAGCTGTCAAAGGACACCAGAAACAAAATTGTAGACCTGCACCAGGCTGGGAAGACTGAATATGCTATATGTAAGCAGCTTGGTTTGAATAAATCAACTGTGGGAGCAATTATTAGGAAATGGAAGACATACAAGACCACTGATAATCTCCCTCGATCTGGAGCTCCACGCAAGATCTCACCCCGTGGGGTCAAAATGATCACAAGAACGGTGAGCAAATATCCCAGAACCACACGGGGGGACCTAGTGAATGACCTGCAGAGAGCTGGGTCCAAAGTAACAAAGCCTACCATCAGTAACACACTACGCCGCCAGGGACTCAAATCCTGCAGTGCCAGACGTGTCCCCCTGCTTAAGCCAGTACATGTCCAGGCCCGTCTGAAGTTTGCTAGAGAGCATTTGGATGATCCAGAAGAAGATTGGGAGAATGTCATATGTTCAGATGAAACCAAAATAGAACTTTTTGGTAAAAACTCAACTTGTCGTGTTTGGAGGACAAAGAATGCTGAGTTGCATCCAAAGAACACCATACCTACTGTGAAGCATGGGAGTGGAAACATCATGCTTTGGGGCTGTTTTTCTGCAAATGGACCAGGATGACTGATCCGTGTAAAGGAAAGAATGAATGGGGCCATGTATCGTGAGATTTTGAGTGAAAACCTCCTTCCTCTTTCCTTCAGCAAGGGCATTGAAGATGAAACGTGGCTGGGTCTTTCAGCATGACAATGATCCCAAACACACCGCCTGGGCACTGAAGGAGTGGCTTCGTAAGAAGCATTTCAAGGTCCTGGAGTGGCATAGCAAGTCTCCAGATCTCAACCCCATAGAAAATCTTTGGAGGGAGTTGAAAGTCCGTGTTGCCCAGCAACAGCCCCAAAACATCACTGCTCTAGAGGAGATTTGCATGGAGGAATGGGCCAAAATACCAGCAACAGTGTGTGAAAACCTTGTGAAGACTTACAGAAAACCTTTGACCTCTGTCATTGCCAACAAAGGGTATATAACAAAGTATTGAGATAAACTTTTGTTATTGACCAAATACTTATTTTCCACCATAATTTGCAAATAAATTAATAAAAATCCTACAATGTGATTTTTGGGATTTTTTTCTCATTTTGTCTGTCATAGTTGAAGTGTACCTATGAAAATTACAGGCCTCTCTCATCTTTTTAAGTGGGAGAACTTGCACAATTGGTGGCTGACTAAATACTTTTTTTGCCCCACTGTATATCCAAAATGTCCATTTATAAAGCGCGTTTGATCCAGAAAAAAACAGCTTAAAAAAAACGCAACGTCACTACAAAATATTGCAAAAGTTGCCTATAAACTTTGCCAAAATATTTCAAACTACTTTTGTAATACAACTTTTGGTATTTTTAAACGTTAATAATCAATCAAATTGTAGACGGGGCAATCTGTGTTCAATACAGGAAAGAAAACAAACCAGCGCCACTTTTCACGTCTTGCGCAACTCACAAAAGTGTCCCCAGTTCCTAGTTGGCCTACTTCTTCATTACACAAAGGAATAACCTCAAAGACTGGTGACATCCAGTGGAAGCCTTAGGAACTGAAAACAGGTTCCTAAGAAATATTCCTTGGCAATAACAAGCCAGGGAACAGAGAGAGGCAAAAAAACAAAATCTGAACAGTTGGTCCTCTGGGTTTTGCCTGCTACATAGGTTATGTTATACTTCAAACAGTTTTAGAAACTTCAGAGTGTTTTCTATCCAAGTCTATGAATAATATGCATATCTTATATTCCTGGCATGAGTAGCAGGAAGTTGAAATTGGGCATGCTATTTATCCAAAAGTGAAAATTCTGCCCCCTAGCCCCAAGAGGTTATTAACAGGTGTAGGTGAGACGGTGTTGTAGTTTTAACAGGTGTAGGTGAGACGGTGTTGTAGTTTTAACAGGTGTAGGTGAGACGGTGTTGTAGTTTTAACAGGTGTAGGTGAGACGGTGTTGTAGTTTTAACAGGTGTAGGTGAGACGGTGTTGTAGTTTTAACAGTTGTAGGCAGTGTTAATTTTTGCACTCTTTTTTTGTTTTAGATTTAGTCTAGTCTTAGATATTTTTACCTTCGAGAATGTTTTGCAACTGAACGTGGTTCTGGTACCAGAGCCACGTTACCAGAGCCACTTTGCAGATTGAAAAGTAGAACTGATGTTATTCCTTATTCAACATGTCAGAGAGGCATGTTTGTTCTACATACAGTAGCATATTTCTATCAGAATTTTCCAAAACAATACCTCCCAGGTTGTTAGCCATAGCTGGTGTAGTTGGTGTAGCCGAAACAAATGGTTGAAGGTTCGGTCTGGAAGCAGTCCAGTTTTAGAACAGCCTGCAATATGCTTTATGACTGTAAAAAGTGGTTCACCAATGCACGATAGAAAGTAAGAAGGTAGAGCGGGTATATGGGTCATATCTTTAAAACGGTAAAGGCTAGAATCCAGCTGTTTTCTCTGAGGAAAAGAGGGAGACTTGGTTACGGTGGCTGCAGAACCTGGCTATGAAATGCAGTGGGGAAAGTGGCAGGCTTGAACGAGACCACACTTTCAAAGACGGCCTACTTTTCTATACTAGAGGGAGAGAAAAACATAACTAGACTGTTGTTTCACTATTAAACTCAATGCTGCTATTGTTTTTAATTTAGTAAAGAAGCTTATTTCTTAACCAGGAAAAAGGTAGCTAACTAGAAGACTGGTGGTGACTGGGGGAAGCGACTGTGTGCTCCGGGTGCTCCGTGTCCTTTAGACTGCTGAACAGAACTGCTCTGTGCGTCTGTGCTACTAATATTCATGGTGCTTATCAATGAAAAGCTCTCAATCTCACCTAAAACTCTTATCCAGTCCATTTAGTAGTCAGATTTTAGTCACAGAGATAACTGAAATGAAAACTAATTTTAGTTTAGTTATAGTCTTGTCAATTTCGTCTGAAAAATAGGTGTTTGACAAAAATTGTAGTCACTATTTTCGTTGACAAAATTAACACTGGGTGTAGGTGCGACATAGTTTAACAGGTCAATTTCGTCTGAAAAATAGGTGTTTGACAAAAATTGTAGTCACTATTTTCGTTGACAAAATTAACACTGGGTGTAGGTGAGACAGTATTGTAGTTACAGTATGTAAAAGTGAGTTTGGGTTAGCCACAGCTGTCTGTGTTGAGTTGCTGTTCAAGATAAATTGAGTTAGCCAAAGCTGCTCTGGCAGAGTGGATGGGGCTAGTTAGCTGTTGTAGCTGTGAGTTAGCCATAGCTGGTCTATTGGGTTAATTGGGTTTGATAGCTAGTCTGAAGGACTTGAGCTATGTAGAGCTAGCTATACCCAGATGAAATAGAGAGTCCCGGGTGTTCTCTCTGTAAAATGCTGTCTCTGATCAAAGCCAAAGTCCGTTGTGATCTTCAGAGCTGCTTTGTGATGGCTCGGAGTGTGTAAGCTTATGCTGCGTGGTTCATTCTCTGTGTCTGTGTGTGGTTAATTCTGTGTGTGTGTGCTGATGGCCCAGTTTATTCTGCTATAGAAATGACTACAGTGTTTCTCCACTCTCACTACAAAGTACTGACAAACACACAGCATCTCTCTCTCTCTCCCTCTCCCCCCTTATCTGATTTGACTGACAAATCATCCAAAGATGTTACTTCCTCACCGTTGGCTTCTAAGGAGTTCGATAGAGAGGTAGAGGATAAATGGAGGCACTGGGAGAAGGACAGAGAAGGTCTCCATCCACTGCATCTCAATCTCCTTTGATCTGACTGCGACACTCTAGAACACCTCGTCCATGTTGTGTCAGTGACTCCGCTGTCCTTTAGCTCTGCTGTGCTGGTGTTCCATAAGTACGTACACCCCCCCCGATATGCCTTTGAAGAACCACTGACTCCCATAGCTCTTCCCTCAATACCCACTGGTTTCACCAATTCCCGTCTCTACTTGTCCACCCCCAGCAGCTGCACCCCTCCTCTCTCTCTTCACATATGCCATGTATAGCACCCACAGAGCCCAGCGCGTGCCAACCTGATCCTCCCACCATCACGCCTCCATGGCCCACTAACACACTACTCTACTGCAGTTTCTCTCCCTGCTTTCTCTCTCTCACACACAGGGAGACAGCTGCAGCCAAAGTTCTGCCTCTGCATCCTCCTCTTAGAGCCTGTCTCCTCTCCTCTGTCATCTGTAATTGGATGTGACTGGCGATGAAAAGTTCAGGATCGTGACCCATTGCCTGGGTTTACCCTCTCTGTCTATCTCTCCAGCAAAAACGAGGCCTCTTGAGCCTTCCCTCCCTTCCTGCCAGTAACCTGCCCCCCCCCCCCCCCCTGTTACAGTGTGTCTGTGGCAGAGGTCAACCAAAAGTACAGTCATGAGAGCTGATTGTCTAGTTGTAGTATAACCTTCTTTAAATTGTGTTTACCATGTTTACTCTCTCTCTCTCTCTCTGGTGTGTGTGGGCTGCTGTCTAACAGGATAATTATCAGTGTAGCTGAGTACTGAACTCCTACACTGTCTCTGTATTACGACCCATTTAAAGGCAATATCTGTCAAACTAACAGTTCATCACTATACCCTCATCTAGTCACTAGAAGTCTGACTGGAACAGGACTCTAGACTGGGGATTTGCTTCTGCTGCTTTGAGCCAAGTCTGGAAAGGGTTTGAGGTCTGTGGACGTGTATCCTGGCTGGCAATCGCTATGAAATATCCTGTTTCGAATGACCATCTGCGTCCCAAATGGCACCTTGTTCCCTATATAGTGCACTACTTCTGACCAGAGCTCTATGGTCTATGTAAAGTAGTGAACTACAGTATATAGGGAAGAGTAAGGGGCGGCTGGTAGCCTAGTGGTTAGAGCGTTGGGCCAGTAACCCAAAAGGTTGCTGGAACGAATCCCCGAGCTGACAAGGTAAAAATCTGTTGTTCTGTCCCTGAACAGCAGCTAACCCACTGTTCCCCGGGGGCCGTGGATGCTAAGGCAGCCCCCCGCACCTCTCTAACTCAAAGGGGTTGGGTTAAATACAGAAGACACATTTCAGTTGAAGGCATTCAGTTGTTCAACTGACTAGCTTTCCCCTAGTGCCATTTGGGATGCTCTCTAATGTTAACTAATGACACTGCACTAACTCAGCAGTTTCAGGTAAACTAGCTAAACCATTGTGATTTAATTATAATGTCAATACTAGATTCAGTGGTTAGCTAGCTTGGAGGAAGTATTTAATGTTTTGTGCACTGCGTCTGTGCACTTAGCTAGCTACCCATTGCATATGACGTGTGACTGGCTCATCCGTGGATGTACAGAGAAAATGCACTCTTTTTTTCTGATTGGTTCAAAGTTACTAATGAGCATTGTAATTCTACAAGTTGAATCGGTAGGTTCGTCGCTACCAAGTCGGCACGCAGCAGGTAACACTTTTGTCTAGCAAGAGGAGGAAGGGCCTCCCACTGTGATAAGTACACATCGGCAGTGAGATTCTCAGTGTGTTTCCTGCTTTAGAAGTAAGCTATGTTATTAGACTAGTAACCTTCTGTGTTACAGTATAGACTTAGTGAGAAGTGTGTATCTGTGTTAGGCTGTGTGTGAAGTAGTGTGTTGGTGGGGTGTTGAGATGTGTGTGTCTGTGTTAGGCTGTGTGTGAAGTGGTGTGTTGGTGGGGTGTTGAGAAGAGTGTGTCTGTGTTAGGCTGTGTGTGAAGTGGTGTTTTAGTCGGAGTGTTGAGAAGTGTGTGTCTGTGTTAGGCTGTGTGTATGCAGGTGAAAACATGGGCACAGGGTTGGGTGTATTTTTGGTCTCTCTAATCAGTTGACCTACTGAATATAATATAACTGTGATATATACAACCTAACAGTTACTAATTGGTAAATAGTAACCCTTATTTTTGTTCATTGCCATAGAATCCCAAATTTGGTAGTGCATGGGCAGATTTCCTCTTGTTATGTCATTCACTGACATACCTTAGATACAGTGGGGCAAAAAAGTATTTAGTCAGCCACCAATTGTGCAAGTTCTCCCACTTAAAAAGATGGGTACACTTCAACTATGACAGACAAAATTAGAAAAAAAAATCCAGAAATTCACATTGTAGGATTTTTTATTAATTCATTTGCAAATTATGGTGGAAAATAAGTATTTGGTCAATAACAAAAGTTTATCTCAATACTTTGTTATATACCGTTTGTTGGCAATGACAGAGGTCAAATGTTTTCTGTAAGTCTTCACAAGGTTTTCACACACTGTTGCTGGTATTTTGGCCCATTCCTCCATGCAGATCTCCTCTAGAGCAGTGATTGTTTGGGGCTGTTGACTATGAAGAAAATTACAGGCCTCTCTCATCTTTTTAAGTGGGAGAACATGCACAATTGGTGGCTGACTAAATACTTTTTTGCCCCACTGTAGCTATTTATAACCTGTCAGGAATTTCCAGTTGATCATCTACCAGCCCATGTTAGCTAGGTAGGTATGTTTGGCTAACTAACCAGCTATATAACTGTTGTAGTTACCATGGCCAGAATATGTGCCCATGGGGGCCTCAACCAACAGGAGGCCCCCATTGATTTTGATGTGTCACTCAGGTACAGTATATATATATATATATATATATATATATATATATATATATATATATATATATATATATATACAAATGTACGTGGACACCCCGTTGCTAACAGGTGTATAAAATTGAGCACACAGCCATGCAATCTCCATAGACAAACATTTGCAGCTGATTGGCCTTACTGAAGAGCTTAGTGACTTTCAACGTGGCACTGTCATGGGATGCCACCTTTCCAACAAGTCAGTTCGTCAAATTTATTCACTGCCAGAGCTGCCCTGGTCAACTGTAAGTGCTGTTATTGTGAAGTGGAAATGGCTAGGTGGAACAACGGCTCAGCCGAGAAGTGGTAGGCCACACAAGCTCACAGGACCGGACCATCGAGTGCTGAAGCACGTAGCGCGTAGAAATCATCTGTCCTTAGTTGCAACACTCACTACCGAGTTTCAAACTGCCTCTGGAAGCAATAACAGCACAAGAACTGTTCGTCGGGAGCTTCATTAAATGGGTTACCATGGGTGAGCCCCCGCACACAAGCCTAAGATCACCATACCAAGCTTTGGCTGGAGTGGTGTAAAGGTTGCCGCCATTGGACTCTGGAGCAGTGGAAACGCGTTCTCTGGAGGGATGAATCATGCTTCACCATCTGGCAGTCCGACGGACAAAGAATACTGCTTCCAACTTTGTGGCAACAGTTTGGGGAAGGCCCTTTCCTGTTTCAGCTTGACAATGCACAAAGCGAGGTCCATACAGAAATGGTTTGTCGAGATTGGTGTGGAAGAACTTGACTGGCCTGCACAGAGCCTTGACCTCAACTCCATCGAACACCTTTGAGATGAATTGGAACGCCGACAGCGAGCCAGGCCTAATCGCCCAACATCAGTGTCCAACCTCACTAATGCTCTTGTGGCTGAATGGAATCAAGTCCCCGCAGCAATGTTCCAACATCTAGTGGAAAGCCTTCCCAGCAGCAAAGGGGGGACCAACTCCATATTAATGGCCGTGATTTTGGAATGGGATGTTTCACGAGCAGGTGTCCACATATTTTTGATCATGTAGCGTATCATTGTATAAACACACATAAGATGGCAAAATGTGTAGAATTGCATGAACTCAGCTTTAAAACTGCAACATTTTCTCCACCAACAAGAGGGGTGTGAACAGTTTGGGGTCGTATTGGATCGCTTGGTGGGGGTTTGTTACCACACCGATAAATTACAATATCCGTCCGGACCTTCTCAAATAATATTTGAGTACCCCTGCTCTATACTAACCAGACAGGAGCTATCTCCAAAAGGGCTCGTGGGTGTGGACTGCCCTTGTATGGTGCGTGTGTGTCAATCCTTATGAAAGATCTCGGCTGACATAACCTACATATTTGTCTCGGTGAGAATGTGAATTCATAACATGGCTAGATTCCTGTCATGGTTTCTCTTCTGAATGGGATTTTTTTGTCCTTGAGGGAGCGACGTCAATACAAAAGATGGTTGGGCTCATTGGAATGGGGGGGATGCGAGTTAAGTGAGGATTCTGCACATAACTGTAGTTTAAGGTGTGTGTGTGTTTTCTCCAAATGGGACCATGAGACTGTTCCCAAGAAGACTGCATTGTGTCTATGCGGTGCTGCTAGACATTGACAGTGTGTGTAGGACTTGAGTGTGTGGGATGTCATCTTTGTGAGTGTGAGGGGGCTGTTACCTTAGTGTGTTAGTAGACAATTAGGATATGAATGATAGAGGTAGGGGAGAGAGAGTCAAATCGATAACATTATGTCCCAATGTCCTTCGTCCTCCATTTTCATCATCCTACAGTATATCATATCCCCTCTGCTCTGGCCCTGTGTGTAGTCAGGTTAGTCATATGGATTTTATAAGCCCTCGCTCTGTGTGTGTTTGTTTGTGTGTGAGAGATGGTGTGTGTATTCATAATCTAGTAAATCACAGAGACAGGGGTGCTCTGATAGGACATATTTTCCTCATATTGATCTACCTTCCTTCATACAGAAGGAAAACAAATGGAATTGGGTTTATAAACGGGTGAACATTAATACTGGTGATTAGTCTAGTCTGGTTTAGGCTTTGATTTATGTCCTCTCAACTTTTCCTACTCTTTGACACTGTTCATTCCATTTTACACCTATTTTCTCCCGCCTATCTTCTCCCGCCTATCTTCTCCCGCCTATCTTCTCTCGCCTATCTTCTCTCGCCTATCTTCTTCCGCCTATCTTTTCCCGCCTATCTTCTCTCTCCTATCTTCTCTCTCCTATCTTCTCTCGCCTATCTTCTCTCTCTTATCTTCTCTCCTCTCTCCTATCTTCTCTCTCCTATCTTCTCTCGCCTATCTTCTCTCTCTTATCTTCTCTCTCCTATCTTCTCTCGCCTATCTTCTCTCTCCTATCTACTCTCGCTTATCTTTTCTCTCCTATCTTCTCTCCTATCTTCTCTCGCCTATCTTCTCTCATATCTACTCTCTCCTATCTTCTCTCGCCTATCTTCTCTCCTATCTTCTCTCCTATCTACTCTCTCCTATCTTCTCTCGCCTATCTTCTCTCTCTTATCTTCTCTCTCCTATCTTCTCCCGCCTATCTTCTCTCGCCTATCTTCTCTCTCCTATCTTCTCTACTATCTACTCTCGCTTATCTTTTCTCTCCTATCTTCTCTCGCCTATCTTCTCTCGCCTATCTTCTCTCTCTTATCTTCTCTCTCCTATCTTCTCTCGCCTATCTTCTCTCTCCTATCTTCTCTCTCCTATCTTCTCTCGCCTATCTTCTCTCTCCTATCTTCTCTCCTATCTTCTCTCGCTTATCTTTTCTCTTCTATCTTCTCTCGCCTATCTTCTCTCATATCTACTCTCTCCTATCTTCTCTCGCCTATCTTCTCTCCTATCTACTCTCTCCTATCTTCTCTCGCCTATCTTCTCTCTCCTATCTTCTCTCTCCTATCTTCTCTGTCCTATCTTCTCCCGCCTAGCTTCTCTCGCCTATCTTCTCTCCTATCTACTCTCGCTTATCTTTTCTCTCCTATCTTCTCTCCTATCTTCTCTCCTATCTACTCTCTCCTATCTTCTCTTGCCTATCTTCTCTCGCCTATCTTCTCTCGCCTATCTTCTCTGCTATCTCCTCTCTCCTATCTTCTCTCCATCTTTTTTACTCATCAGTCTTTCTCTCCCTTCAACTGTTTCGCTGTTTTTTCTCCTCTTGCTTTCATTCTCTCGCATCATCTTTCTGGCTTCCTCTCCTCTCTCTATGAATGAATTAAAAACACCACTGCTACAATGATGACTTCTTATCTGGCCAGAGAGAAAGAAAGGGAAATTGCTGAGAGGCAGAGAACCAGAGGAGATGAGGCATGGAGGAAGTGAAGGAGAGAGAGATGTTAAATGTCTTCACAGAACTGATGCAGGCCTATTGATATTCCAGCACTGCTCTCCTCTGGCCTACGATCTACTGCCTTTTCTCATCAAGGCTGGGGTGCTGTGTGTGTGTGTGTGTGTGTGTGTGTGTGTGTGTGTGTGTGTGTGTGTGTGTGTGTGTTCTGTGGTAAAAGCTGGGATAATGTTCACTTGGGGAGTGATGAAAGGAACAGAGCTGGAAGGATTGATAAGGTGTATAGGTGTGTGTGGTGGTCCTCAGTATTCTGCCACTGTCTCTTAGCCAATGTCACCCGCTTCGTATCAGTCTCACTCAGGAGTGTGTATGTGTATGTATGTGTGTGTGTGTGTGTGTGTTTGTGTATGTGTGAGAGATCCAAGATGGCGTAGCAGTCGTACGTGTGTTTTGTCTTGTCCCGTGGAAATATCGTAAATATCGTTTTCCCCGTTTTTTTTATCGTATATATTTTGCATATATGTTCATCTCACTTTCCATCTACGGACTGAATATACTCTACTGCCACCCGCCTCACCCAATGTGGTACGGATCTGCTATTTTTATAGGTTAGAACAGGAACCCCCATCAGAAGCTAGGCAGCTAACTAGCTACTAGCTAGTAGACAGCCACTGCTAGTGGTCTTTCACCATCAACTAGGACATCAGCCAGCCTCAGCTCGGTCAATACCTGCCAGTCTACACAGCACGATATCAACCCAGAGCATATCGGACTGCTTTTTCTCTACCACATCTCCAGATTCCTACCGCAAGTTCTGAACCTTTACATCGGATCATCGCAGCTAGCTAGCTGCAATCCGAGTGGCTACTTCTGGCTAACGTCTCTGTCCCAAAGCAAGCACCAGTTAGCCTTGAGCTAGCCTCGAGCTAGGCCCATCTCCCGACTAGCCGAAGAGGTCCACCAGCTAAATATTGGCTAAAGTACCTCTTTTGCCAATTGGCCTGGACTGCCGACACGGAGCCTCGCCGATCCATCACGACTGGTCTACCGATGTAATAGTCCGAGGTGGTTTCAACAGGCCCTTCCGTTGCGAAGGGCCTGTTGTTGACTCACCTATTGCTGCTCATTGGACCCTATGATCACTCGGCTACACTTATCTCTCCTAATGACAATATGCCTTGTCTATTGCTGTTTTGGTTAGTGATTATTGTCTAATTTCACTGTAGAGTCCCCAGCCCTGCCCAATATGCCTTAGATAGCCATTTTGTCCCACCCCCCACACATGCGGTGACCTCACCTGGGTTAACTGGTGCCTCTAGAGACAAAACCTCTCTTATCGTCACTCAAATCTTAGGTTTACCTCCACTGTACTCGCATCCTACCATACCCTTGTCTGTACATTATGCCTTGAATCTATTCTTCCAAGCACAGAAATCTGCTCCTTTTACTCTCTGTTTCGAACGCACTAGATGACCAGTTCTTATAGCGTTTAGCCGTACCCTTATCCTTCTCCTCCTCTGTTCCTCTGGTGATGTAGAGGTTAACCCAGGCCCTGAAGCCCCAGCACCACTCCCATTCCCCAGGCGCTCTCATTTGTTGACTTCTGTAACTGTAAAAGCCTTGGTTTCATGCATGTTAACATCAGAAGCCTCTTCCCTAAGTTTGTTTTATTCACTGCTTTAGCACACTCCGCCAACCCTGATTTTCTAGCCGTGTCTGAATATTGGCTTAGGAAGGCCACCAAAAATACTGACATTTCCTGAAAGTCCTGATTGCCCCCCATCTATCTTCAGAGTTCTACTGTTAGGTGACCTAAACTGGGATATGCTTAACACCCCGGCCAATCTCCAATCTAAGCTAGATGCCCTCAATCTCACACAATTTATCAAGGAACCTACCAGGTACAACCCTAAATCTGTAAATATGGGCACCCTCATAGATATTATCCTCTGCTGTCTTCAACCAGGATCTCAGTGATCACTGCCCCATTGCCTGCGTTCGTAATGGGTCCGCGGTCAAACAACAATCCCTCATCACTGTCTAACGCTCCCTAAAACACTTCAGCGAGCAGGCCTTTTTAATCGACCTGGCCCGGGTATCCTGGAAGGATATTGACCTCATCCGTCAGTAGAGGATGCCTGGTTGTTCTTTAAAAGTGCTTTCCTCACCATCTTAAATAAACATGCCCCTTTCAAAAAATGTAGAACTAAGAACAGATGGTTCACCCCAGACGTGACTGCCCTTGACCAGCACAAAAACATTCTGTGGCGTTCTGCTTTAGTATCGAATAGCCCCCGCGATATGCAACTTTTCACGGAAGTCAGAAACCAATATACACAGTCAGTTAGAAAAGCTAAGGCTAGCTTTTTCAAACAGAAATTTGCATCCTGTAGCACCATTTCCAAAAAGGTTTTGGACACTGTAAAGTCCATGGAGAATAAAAGCACCTCCTCCCAGCTGCCCACTGCACTGAGGCTAGGTAACTGTCACCACAGATAAATCTACGATAATCAATCATTTTAATAAGCATTTCTCTACGGCTGCCCATGCTTTCCGCCTGGCTACCCCTACCCCAGACAACAGCTCTGCACCCCCTGCAGCAACTTGCCCTAGCCCCCCCCCGATTCTACTTCACCCAAATCCATGTTCTGAAAGAGAGGCAAAATCTGGATCCCTACAAATCAGCTGGGCTAGACAATCTGGACCCTCTTGTTCTAAAATTGTCCGCCGAAATTGTTGCAACCCCTATTACTAGCCTGTTCAACCTCTCTTTCATATCGTTTGAGATTCCTAAAGATTGGAAAGCGGCCCTGCCCTGCCTTTCTAAAATCTTTGAAAGCCAAGTTAACAAACAGATCTCCGACCATTTCGAATCCCACCTTACCTTATGCAATCTGGTTTCCGAGCTGGTCATGGGTGAACCTCAGCCACGCTCAAGTTCCTAAACGATATCATTACCACCATCAATAAAAGACAATACTGTGCAGCCGTCTTCATCGACCTGGCCATGCATTCGACTTTGTCAATCACCGCATTCTTATCTGCAGACTCAATAGCTTTGGTTTCTCAAATAACTGCCTCGCCTGGTTCACCAACTACTTATTAGATAGAGTTCAGTGTGTCAAATCAGAGGGCCTGTTGTCCGGACCTCTGTCAGTCTCTATGGGGGTGCCACAGGGTTCATTTCTCGGGCCACTCTTTACTCTGTATATATCAATGATGTCGCTCTTGCTGCTGGTGATTCTCTGATCCACCTCTACGCAGACAACACCATTCTGTATACATCTGGCCCTTCTTTGGACACTGTGTTAACTAACCTCCAAACAAGCTTCAATGCCATACAACTCTCCTTCCGTGACCTCCAACTGCTTTTAAATGCTTGTAAACCTAAATGCATGTTCTTCAACCGATTGCTGCCCGCACCCGCCCGCCCGACTAGCATCACTACTCTGGACGGTTCTGACTTAGAATATGTGGACAACCATAAAACCTAGGTGTCTGGTTAGACTGTAAACTCTCCTTCCAGATCTCCAATCCAAAATGACACCTAGAATCGGCTTCCAATTTCGCAACAAAGTGTAACGACGTTCGTCTGTAGAAGGAGAAGCGGACCAAAAAGCAGCGTGGTGGTTATTCATGTTCTTTAATGGAAAACTGAACGATACATGAAATAACTCAAATCTACAAAACAACAAACGGAACGTGAAAACCTATACAGCCTATCCTGTGACAACAAACACAGTGACAGGAACAATCACCCACCAACACACAGTGAAACCCAGGCTACCTAAGTATGATTCTCAATCAGAGACAACTAATGAAACCTGCCTCTGATTGAGAACCATACTAGGCCGAAAACATAGAAATGCCCCAAAACATAGAAAAACAAACATAGACTGCCCACCCAACTCACGCCCTGACCATACTAAATAAATACAAAACAACGGAAATAGAGGTCAGAACGTGACAGTACCCCCCCCCAAAGGTGCGGACTCCGGCCGCAAAACCTTGACCTATAGGGGAGGGTCTGGGTGGGCGTCTGTCCGCGGTGGCGGCTCTGGCGCGGGACGCGGACCCCACTTCACCATTGTCTTAGTCCGCCTTATTGTCCGCCTCCGTGGCTTACTCACCATGGCCACCCCTCTCAATGACCCCACTGGACAGAGGGGCTGCTTGGGACAGAGGGGCAGCTCGGGACAGAGGTGAAGCTGCTGCTCGGGACAGAGGGACAACTGCTCGGGACAGAGGGGCAATAGCAGCTCGGGACAGAGGGGCGATAGCAGCTCGGGACAGAGGGGCGATAGCAGCTCGGGGCAGAGGGGCGATACAAAGCCTCCTTCACTCATGCTGCCAAACATACCCTCATAAAACTGACTATCCTACCGATCCTTGACTTTGGCGATGTCATTTACAAAATAGCCTCCAAAACTCTACTCAGCAAACTGGATGTAGTCTATCACAGTGCCATCTGTTTTGTCACCAAAGCTCCATATACCACCCACCACTGCGACCTGTAGGCTCTCGTTGGCTGGCCCTTGCTACAGATTCATCGCCAGACCCACTGGCTCCAGGTCATCTATAAGTCTTTGCTAGGTAAAGACCCGCCTCATCTCAGCTCACTGGTCACCATAGCTACACCCACCCGTAGCACACGCTCTAGCAGGTATATTTCACTGATCATCCCCAAAGCCAACACCTAATTTGGCCGCCTTTCCTTCCAGTTCTCTGCTGCCAATGACTGGAACAAATTGCAAAAATCACTGAAGCTGGAGACTTATATCTCCCTCTCTATCTTTAAGCATCAGCTGTCAGAGCAGCTTACCGATCACTGTACCTGTACACAGCCAATCTGTAAATAGCACAGCCAACTCATCCCCATACTGTTATTTATCTTTTTGCTCTTTTGCACCTCAGTATCTCTACTTGCACATTATCATCTGCACATATATCACTCCAGTGTTAATGCTAAATTGTAATCATTTCTTGCCTCTATGGCCTATTTATTGCCTTACCTCCCTACTCTTCTACATTTGCACACACTGTACATAGATGTTTCTATTGTGTTATTGACTGTACGTTTGTTTATGTGTAACTTTGTGTTGTTGTTTTTGATGCACTGCTTTGCTTTATCTTGGTCAGGTCGCAGTTTTAAATGAGAACTTGTTCTTAACTGGCCTACCTGGTTAAATAAAGGTGAAATAAATAAAATAGAAAACAAAATGTGTGATAAAGGCAATCTAGCACCCTGTCTTTGGTCTGGGAAGCAGCAGAACAGAATAGTAATCAGTGCAGGTGTTGGCCCGGGGCGAAAGTCAGGTTACAGAGGTGACTGGACTTTTTCGGATTCTCTGTCACTCATTCTTTTCAACCTTTTCTCTCTTTTCACTGGCCCAGCTGTAGAATCTTGAGTGGCTCTGTGGCAGACCTGACCGTTTCTGAGGTGCAGGAGATGAAGAGTAACACTGAAAATTAAAGGAATCAGAGCATCCAAAAATGACAGAGGCCACATATAGGCAACGTGCGTCAATGCGATCAGACATGATGTGCAACACCTGCATACAAGGCAATCGGTAGTCAATTATCTCAATTATCTCAGAAAAGTGTGACTTGATTGAGACAGCATATGTAGTTTTGGGATTCAGTATAGTTTTGACAGAATTTTTAAATGTTTTACTATATTTTTGCATTATGCATAAACATTTCAAATGGCCTAGAAACAGGTGTGAAGACCAAGAAAGGCCTCCAACTGAATAAAAAAGCTCAAGAGGTGGGCCTATGGGAACATGTAAGCTGGAATTGGGTTAAAGAACTGTCATAAATGACAGGAACCACATAAAGCCAGGGGTCAGGGGGAAACATATTACAGTTTTTTTGGATTGCTTACACACTAAAATTAAAAGTAGTACACTATTATCAAAACCTTACACTCAAGAATCAGAACATCAGCCCATATTTGCACAACTATAAGCACATTGTCAACCTCACACTTGTTGCAAAACTATACACACAGTGAATTGCAAAAGACTAAACACACTTAACATACATTACACACAAAAATCTATCATGAAGTCACGTCCTTGCAATACCAAAGCACTGACTGTCAAATTACCACACCGTCCAACCAATTGGTTCAACACAGTCATCAGGTGTGCAAACACTCGTTTGCTTAATTGTAGACACACCAATCAGGTGTATAAGCACTATAAAAAGCAGCAGGTGAGTTCATCGGTCTTCAAGCACAATGGAAAGAGTCAGAGAAAGAGTAAGACGAGGAGGAGGAGGAGGAGGAGGAAGACGAGGAGGAGGAGGAGGACGGCGACGACGACGACGACGAGGAGAACGAGGAGGACGAGGAGGAGAACGAGGAGGAAGAGGAAGACAAGAAGGTGCTCATAGAGGACCGAATCTGACAAATGAGATTCGCGCAACACTGGTTGACCACGTTTTCAACCACGGCCTGACGCTGAGGGAGGCTGGACTGCGAGTACAGCCAAATCTAATATACAGTGGCAAGTGTGATGAGAACATTTCGACTGGAAAATAGGTATTGTAAAAATATCATCATATCAAAAACATCTGCACGGTTTCAGTAACTGCTTACAGTACTATATTCTATGCACTATCAGCACTTCTGTTACCTTTTCCTGTGAAACTACTGTACTATTGTATACTGTTTTTTTCTACATAGGATTGAGGGTCAGGGACGACAAGGGGGAAGGCCTCCTATGTTCACAGAACAGCAAGAGAGGGAGATAGTAAACATGGTTTTGGCCAACAATGCTATAACACTCAAGCAGCTCCAAGCTAACATTGTCAATAACCACGCCATTTTCAACGATATCATCAGGTCTCAACATCAACACTGGCACGCATCCTTACAGTAAAAAAAACATATTCAAATGAAGCAAATTTATCGAGTGCCTTTCGAGCGCAATTCCGAAAGGGTGAAACGACTGCGGCATGATTATGCAGTGGTTTGTATTCACTTTAGCAGTGTGATCTTGCATACTGTCTCACAATCTTTTACTGTACTGTAATATGTATACTAGATCTACACTGAACTACACAATTTTGCCTGACACCGTTTTTCAGAGAGTTTTACGAATGGATGGAGAGGAGATCCAGCATGAGTTCATTTACGTAGATGAGGCTGGGTTCAACCTGACGAGTACACGAATGAGGGGAAGAAACATCATTGGCCACAGGGCTATAGTCAATGTCCCAGGGCAACGTGCAGCCATTACCCAAAATGGGGTCCTCCACCACCATGCCCATATGGGCCCTTACAACACAGTACTCATACTTACATTCTTGGACCAATTGCACAACATAACAGCAGCAAATCAAATCGATCATATGCAATACATTGTTGTCTGGGACAATGTGTCTTTCCACCGCTCTGCTCTGGTTCAGAACTGGTTTCAGCAACATCCACATTTCACCGTCCTATATCTTCCACCATACTCTACATTCCTCAACCCTATAGAATATTTTTTTCTCGGCATGGCGGTGGAAGGTATATGATCTCCGTTCCAGGCTGAGGTACCCCTCATCCAAGCCATGGAGGAGGGCTGTGACCATATGGAGGTAGCAGCAATGCAAGGATGGATTCGTCATTCAAGACTTTTCTTTCCAAGGTGTCTTGCAATGACAACATTGCCTGCGATGTTGATGAAATTCTCTGGCCAGATCCAGCTAGGCGAAGAGACAATGTCTAGTTATTTTTTTATTTATTTTTTTGAACTTACAATATGTAAAGTGACGTCTGGTTACAGTATTATGAATCTTTATGTCAACATTTTGGGCGTGTTGAGAAATAAATGAGTTTCTTCAGTCTGCAACATTGGTCTTATGTAGTGTTTGGTGAATTTACATTATATTTGTACTTTGTTGATAGTAGCCTACTCTAATCATAGGGAAGTAGAAGTGCTAAAAGTGTTTTAGGATTATCACAGCAGAGTGTAACTCGTGTCAACAGAGTATAGTAATGTGAAACGTGTGTGTTTCATATGGTAACAAAGTGTGGTTTTTAAAAAGAAGTGTATAGTTTTTACAAGAGTGTTTAATTTTGCAAAGGATCTGTAGTGTTTTGCTACTTGGGTGTGTGGTTGTGCTAATTGTGTGTAGTGTTTTGAAAACACGGGCCCTGTTTTGAAAATCGTGCTTAAGCAATCCAAAAAAACTGTAAAGCATGACCCTCATGTTCAAATAATGAGAGAGAAAAAACACTGGGAAAAATATAATGTATACTGTCTCGATCAAGTCACACTTTTCTGAGATAATTGATTACTCATGTGCCTCCTGGCACTTTTATTGCTGATGCGCGACATGTCTGATTGCATTGGTGCACGTTTCCTCTGTCATTGTGTGTTTTTGAATGCTCGGATGAAGGTCTGAAGACCGAAAGCTCGGCCTAATAATTTGAAAATGATGCATGAGTGTATAGAGATTCCTTTTCATTCCACTGTGTCAGCTGTGCCACAGAGCAGTGTTATCTGTTTCTCTTTCTCTCTGTGTGTGTGTGTGTGTGTGTGTGTGTGTGTGTGTGTGTGTGTGTGTGTGTGTGTGTGTGTGTGGTTTGTGTGTGGTTTGTGTGTTTGTTTGCGTGAGTGCTCCTGAGGGGATGTGTGTACTGTGTAGACAGTGTGTTGATGGTACTTGTCAGGAGTGATCAGGGCTGTGAAGAGGCAATGTGTCTGGTCACTAAGTGCTTTGGTGCTATTCAGACAGAAGTGAATTGTAGCTTCACACCCCAGCGGACAGGGACTTCAGGTATCTGCATGCTAAGGAGGCTGTAGGGTGTGTTTGTATGTGCGTGTGTGCTGGAATCCTAGCCTTCGGTAAGTCTGTATGTCTCAAACTCTATGATTGGTGTCATGGTTTTTACTGCTCTTTTGCATTCATGTCCGTCGTCCCTGTCCCCGGTTAGGAGATGACATTACTCCTGCTCTGACTCCCAGTTATGGTTTCAGTATCTTAGTTACCTGTTATACCTGTAAGATTGCTCTAGTTCTGTTTCCCTGTGTACCTTGCAATAAAATTGTCTGTAGCCATAAACCCATAGTTGATATAACAGTGCGGTGATGGGATCAAGTGTGCAAGACTGGAGTCTCCTCATGTGTATTCTAAAGGGGGGTGTATCTCTTTGACTGCATAAATAAGCTGCTTTGTTTGTGATAGGATGCTTATGTGTAGCATACTGTGTGTGTGCTATGTGAAAAGGTGTGTGTTTGCAGAGAAGAGAGTGTGGCCATGGTTACCAAGGTGCTGTTTTCTGACGCAGTGTCGAGGTATGAGTCATTCTGCCATCGCAGCCCCCCGTCCCCATCCCCTCACCTCCAAACCACCAGCCACTGAGATTGTCCCGTCGTCATTTGGACACAAAGAGGGAAAGGTCTGGGATTTTGAGTGTTGGGAGGGCATTATTTACGGGTACAGTGCAGAAGGAAGATAATTGTGGTTATGGTTGTTATTTGGGCTCTGGACTTCGTCCTCTGTTCTAACTGTGGCTTCTCAGTCAGAGAGAAGAGAGAGACACATCTAGCTCATCTTGTCAAGAGCATTTCGATGTCAAACCCTGTCTTTAGAATGAGTATTGTGTTTCTGTGAGAGAGATAAAGAGGGAGAGATGAGAGAGAGAGTGCAAGGGAGGGCTAGCTGAGAGAAAGAAGAGGGAGAGAGGAAGGCAAAGAGAGAGGGAGAACAGTGCGAGAGAAGGTTAGGCAAGGAAGATTAGCGAAAGAGATGGAGAGAGAGGATAGAGAGCGGGGCGAGAGGGAAGGATCAGACAGCTATGATGAGTGATTTATTGAATGGTCCCTGTGACAGTGATGCTGTTGTAGCAGGGCCATCATTGGTTGCCTGCCAGAAGCCCTGACCAATCAGCCAGTCCTGTGGCAGACCAGAAGGATATTGGGGCGCAGAGTTGATTACAGAGAGAAGGAAGGAGGGGAGGGGACGGAGGAAGGGGAAGAGAGGAGGGAACAGCTTAAATTACCTTGAAAATGGCACTTAACCATATTTGAAATGGCCTGTTGTAAGACCCGCATAGTGCTGACATAGATAGGACATAACATCTCATACATACCACATAACCTGACCAGATCCCACATGACAATCTCTTCATGCCTTTCCTTCACCACGACAGGCCTTTCTTTCTCTGTCGTAGTTTAGAGGTACAGTGCCTTCAGAAAGTATTCACACCCCCTTAGATTTTGTGTCACTGGCCTACACACACTACCCCATAATGTCAAAGTGGAATTATGTTTTTTTTTTAAATTTTTTTTACAAATTAATAAAAATGAAAAGCTGATTTTTGAATGACTACCACATCTCTGTACCACACACATACAATTATCTGTAAGGTCCCACAGTCGAGCAGGGAATTTCAAGCACAGACTCAACGACAAAGACCAGGGAGGTTTCCAATGCCACGCAAAGGTCCCCTATTGGTAGATGGATATAACAAAAAGCAGACATTAACTATCCCTTTTAGCATGGTGAAGTTATGCATTACACTTTAGATGGTTTATCAATACACTACCCTAAATGACAGAGTGAAAAGAAGAACGCCTATAGAGAATACAAATATTCCAATACACCCTGTTTGCAATAAGGCACTAAAGTAAAACTGCAAAAAATGTGGTAAAGAAATTAACTTTATGTTGTGAATACAAAGCGTTCTGTTTTGGAGCAAATCCAACACATCACTGAGTACCACTCTCCATATTTTCAAGCCTGGTGGTGGCAGCATCATGTTATGGGTATATTTGTCATTGGCAAGGACTAGGGAGTTTTTTTTAGGATAATAATAAACGTAATAGAGCTAAGCACAGGCAAAATCCTACTTTCTAACAGAAACTTGGAGACATTCACCTTTCAGCAGGAAAATAACCTAAAACACAAGGCCAAATCTACACTGGAGTTGCTTACCAAGATTACATTGAATGTTCCTGAGTGGCCTAGTTATAGTTCTGACTTAAATCGCCTTGAAAATCTATGGCAAGACTTGAACATTTCTTTCTAGCAACAATCAACAGCCAACTTGACAGAGCTTCAAGCATTTCAAAAATAATAATGTGCAAATGTTGTACAATCCAAGTGTGCAAAGCTCTCACAGATGTACACAGAACGAGTCAAAGCTGTAGTCACTGCTAAAGGTGATTCTAACACGCATTGACTCATGGGTGTGAATACTTATGTAAATGAGATATTTCTGTATTTCATTTTCAGAAAATGTCCCACATTTCTAAAAACATGTTTTCACTTTGTCATTATGAGGTCTTGTGTGTAGATGGGGAGAAAAACTATCTATTGAATCCATTTTGAATTCGGGCTGTAACACAACAACATGTGGAATACGTGAAGGGGTATGAAGACTTTCTGAAGGCACTGTAGTTTTACTTTAACCTTCTTTGATTTCATGCGTTTCCCTCACATCGCTGTGTTCCAGATGGGTTGTTTACTCCTGTCTCGTCTCCCTTCGACAACTCATTACATTGGATTAAAAATAGATTGGCCTTGCTAGCTTTTAGGCATCACTGTTAAATCCAGACTAAACCAGGGCCTCCAGATATTCGTCCATAATTGTGCCATGATGATAAGTGTTATGCTGTGTTTCAAAAAATAAGTCACATGAGTCACTGCTTCTGACATGAGTCACTGCTTCTGCCAATGAGTCTGAGTTTCTTTCTCCCCGGCTAACGTTGGATAAGTGTGTTGTGTCTTTTATTTGAGTAGATCTGAGTTGGAAGAGGGACTTGGGAATGAGTTCAATGACATTTCCATGCTAATATGATGTCGCCAAAAACCCAGATCTCACACCGAAAATAAAACAAGTTATCTTTCAAAAACAGGAAATAAAATTAAATAAACAGGAAATAACTTACATACACACATACGTACACAGGCGGTGTCCTTACCAGTCTATGCATGTTATGTAAGAATACAGTACTCACTGAGTACATAGGGCTCTTTGACGCGCCACTGTCAGCCGTAGGACATTAGCCCTCTGGATGGGTGTGTGTACCATGGAGGGATTGGCTATGAAATAGTGTGTCTGTCTGTCTGTGTGTTTAGGAGAGGGAGAGGTCAGTGTCTGTGTGTTGGAGGTACTAGCCTATGGTTGGAGGTAGACATTTTCTAATATATAGCCTCCTCCTTTCAGTTGTGAGTTTTTCATATTCACCAGTAGACTCATCTACTGTGAGTCATCTTCACTGGGCTGTGTGTGTGTGTGTGTGTGTGTGTGTGTGTGTGTGTGTGTGTGTGTGTGTGTGTGTGTGTGTGTGTGTGTGTGTGTGTGTGTGTGTTCATCTGATTATAGCCTGTTGTTGACTGTTTGTTAATAAACAGGTGTTGCCTTGTTGTGCTGTCTGCATTATTTATATATTTTCAATCCAAAGGGAAACATTTGGTGTACTCTCAGGTGCACAATCACACACACACACACACACACACACACACACACACACACACACACACACACACGCTTTTACTAGAATATTGATTGATTTAACTGGAACTATTGTCAGCCCAATGGCTTTACCAGAACTCTGTGTGTTCCAGTTAATTGGCCAATAACACACACCCACATGCATACACAGCTAGTAAACGAGACCTCATGTCTTAGGAATGGAAGGCTACACTCTCTCTAACCCGTCCTGTTTCATCTCTCTGTGTGTGAGAGTCCGTCTGAGCAGTGGTGACGCACCTAGGAGACTGCAGCAGACACACACGCATCACCTCCTTTCAGCATCACTGACATCAGAAGACATGTTTAGTATGTTGTTACCCGTGCCCGAGAGAGAGCGGAACGTGAGATGGATAGAGGGAGAGGGGAGAGAGTGAGCAGAAAGAGAGAGAGGTAGCGCAGAGAGATAGAAGAAAGAATGAGAGATGGAAGGGAAAAGAGAGAGAGCCAGAAAGAGAGAGGTAAAGAGAGAGAGAGATTTTTGGAGAGGGGAAGTGAGGAATTGGAGGGGAGAGGTGGAGAGAGAAAGGTGAAGAGGATGAGGGTGAGGGAGAGAGAACAGAGAAGGGAGGGAGGGAGAGGGGATCCAGGAGGTAAGGAGGGGAGTAGAGGTGAGAGAAAGGTGAAGAGGATTAGGGTGAGGGAGAGAGAACAGAGAAGGGAGGGAGGGAGAGGGGAGCCAGGAGGTGAGGAGGGGAGGGGAGGTGGGAGAAAGGTGAAGAGGATGAGGGTGAGGGAGAGAGAACAGAGAAGGGAGGGAGGGAGAGGGGAGCCAGGAGGTAAGGAGGGGAGGGGAGGTGAGAGAAAGGTGAAGAGGATGAGGGTGAGGGAGAGAGAACAGAGGAGGTAAGGAGGGGAGGGGAGGTGAGAGAGGTTTTATTTTTGGAAGTCCCTCCTCACTCTGGGTCCTGATGACAATAGGCGAGAACGAAAGACGAGAAAAGGACTAGTGGAGTCCACCTCATGTGCTGCATAAGCAATGACTCAAGAGTATCTAAAGATACATTCTAAGGAGACACATATAGCTCCAGAGAGAGTATTGATTTTCTCTGAGTTTCTCTGAATATTGCTCTGTTTTCCCACTAGATGGCTCTGTAGAACAGGCAAAACTACTTTAAAAGTTGCTCAGCGGCCTTCTGCTTGGTCTGAGGACAGCACTATCAGGCAGTGGACTGTGTGGGCAAGAATGAGTGTGTGTGTGAAGTCTATTGGGGGGGGAGGTTCCTCCGTGGAAACCAGGTGAGGATCGAACCAGGGGATGGGGCAGCAGATGGAGGGGGGGGGGGGGGGGGGGGGGGGGGCTGGGGGTCAGGGGGTTGGGTTAGGAGGCTCAAAGCCTAGACAAGCGAACCACAGCTGCCTATCAGCTTTCAGACACCAGGACGTATCCTATGAAGCAGGGTCAATGAGTTAAGAAGTACTGCTACCACTTTGTAGGTCAATACAGACCTCTGTATGAAAGGAGTTTGCAGACTAAGCTGTTTACAGAGGTAGTAAATATCTCACTCTATCTATCTCTCTCTCTCTCTCTCTCTCTCTCTCTCTCTCTCTCTCTCTCTCTATCCCCCCATCCCTCTCTCTCTCTAGATGACATATGTGACCTGAAGGTGGAGAGGCCTGGCATTGTGGACAAGATGACGGCCAAAGAGAGGGAGTCCCTGGAGGAGAACGATGAGAAGGAGGAGAAAGAGAAGGAGGTGGAGGTGGGGAACGGCGAGAAGGGCCAGCAGGAGGAGCAAGGAGAGGAGAAGGAGGTGAAAGGGGAGGAGGACGAGGAGGAGGAAGAGGAGGAGGAGGAAGGAGGAATGTTAGAGGAGGATGACTTGGAGGAGTTGAGGTCCCAGGTGCTGCAGCTGGTGTTGGAGCTGGAGGAGGCCAGGGATGTGTCTCAACGACATGAAGAGAGCTTCATGGAGCTACAGGGTGTGTTGCTGTGTGTGTGTGTGTGTTTGTGTGTGTGTGTGTGTGTGTGTGTGTGTGTGTGTGTGTGTGTGTGTGTGTGTGTGTGTGTGTGTGTGTGTGTGTGTGTGTGTGTGTGTGTGTGTGTGTGTGTGTGTGTGTGTGTGTGTGTGTGTGTGTGTGTGAGTGAAGAGTTTGTGTCTGAGTATGACTGTATTTGTGTTAGTGTGTGGAACTGTGTGTGTCTGAGTGAGTGCGTGTGTGTGTGTGCCTGTGTGTGTGTGACAGCTGTAGCCATGATTGCATGCTGGGTGTTTAGTTCACTGTGACATCACAGCTGGGTCGTGAGGGGGTTGGGAGGTCCTATTGCTCAGCTGTCATGGTTCTTGTGCCAGTTGTCCCTGACCCCAGCTCCCCCGTGGTCCATTCTGCTGACTCACATACACCACATTGACTGTATACACAGTCACTTTGTTCTTACTCTCCTTCCCCTTTCTCTTCCTCCTCTTGTACATTTCCTCCTCTCATAACCCCCTCTTCTTCTCTTCCTCCCCTCTCTCCCACTCTCCTCTGTTCCCAGGTCTGTTGGAAGATGAGCGTCTGGCCAGTGCTCACCAGGCAGAGAGCTTTACCAGACAGATCCAGAGACTGCAAGGTAGACACGCACGCAAGCGCGAATGCACACACACACACACAAGCACGCACACAAGCACGCACACCCTTATACACAACCTCTCCTCTCTCCACTTCTGATAAATGAGCACAGCACCATTATCTTCCCCTACTGTCTCATGAAATAGTGTAATGGCTGAGGAAAAGTTACCAATAAACATAACTTTTGTAGATACATGTCTCCTAGCAGGGTCTTGTGATAGTGGAGAGAGGACATAACTTTAAGAGATACAAGGATTGTACACAATCTCCCTTTCTCTCTCTTTTTTCTATGTGTACTGTCCCCATCACCTGACAGTGCTATAGGGTTTAAACAAAAGTTCTACAATAAACTGTTCTATGCAAGAAGTGCAATAGGGTTTCAATACACATACATGAATATGACATTATATCTATTCGCTTATGACTTAGTCCCACCATAGTTATATGGTCTAATGGTCTAACATGACTGATAAATGACACTAGATAAGCCTATCTTAGACTGTATTCACAGAATGTGTCTGCTTGGGAAGAGGTCTGGTACAGCTCCATGATTGGCTGATATCTCTATGGTGCTCAACCTCAGGAGACATGGTGGCCACCGTATGAATGACGTCACGTGACCAGAGACACACCAGACCATAGAAATCCATGTATTACCACTCTGTTCTATTTCATTCTGTGCACCAGACATCATTAGTTACAGGAAGGACAGTGGCTCCAGACGACATAGAGGCCTTATCATGATATCACTTCCTTAGGAGAAGATTCTCAGCATTTTGGATTAACATGGGGTTAAGTAGGTGACTGAGTGGACGGGTGTGTGGGGGTGAGAGGGAGCACAGCACTCCCTCCTTATTCCTCTCTCACTCCCCCCTTGCAGTGACACTCACCACATGACTCCTACTGGAATGCAGACTGGAGATGGGGGGGGGGGGGCAGGCTGAGGTAGGGATAGTTTGTCTTAGATCATTTGGCTTTGTTATTCTGCTGTTGTACACACACGACGCCAGTGTTTCCCATCCACAGTGAGGGAGAAGGAGAGAGAGAGGGAGAGAACTCTCCGTACATGGTGCACTCCACGTAACGGCAACCCCAAGGCAGAATGCCATGTGATGTCAGAGAGAGGCCATGTGATTGGCTGAATGACTGTAAACATTAAGGCAGGAGGGGATTGATGTTCCCAGAAGGAAAGTTCTCAAGAGCAGAATGTGAACGTACTGCACAACCATGTGTGTGCTCAAGAATTGTCCCCTTGCTCTGGTGAGCCCAGACTCCTTTTGTCCCTAACCCAGGACAAGCCTCTGTCCAGTACAATACTATACTGTACCTCACACTATAACTAAGTAAGCAAGTAGCTTTGTCTGAGCCAGAACTGCCCAGACTGTGCATCTTCTTAATGTTGTGGTCCAAGAAGTAATCTAGGTGTGTGGTTCCTCTGTGCAGTGTGTGTTAAGAGAGCTGGTCTGCAGACACAGCCATATAGCCATGCCTCCTGAGCTCTGGCCATGTCTGTGTAAACAAATCAATCTCCCTTCACTTCAAAAGTCAAGTATGTGTGTGTTTGTTTGTGTGTGTGTGTGTGTGTGTGTGTGTGTGTGTGTGTGTGTGTGTGTGTGTGTGTGTGTGTGTGTGTGTGTGTGTGTGTGTGTGTGTGTGTGTGTGTGTGTGTGTGTGTGTTTGTTTGTGTGTTTGTGTGTGTGATTAATGAGGAGAGGAGAGGCGCCAGGGGTTTTTCTTTAGAGACAGAGAGGCCAGACCAGAGCTAATGCCCTTGTCCCTCTCTTCTGCTCTCTCCTTCTTCCCTATCTTCCCCATGCCCCTGGCTCAGTCAGCTCTTGTGTCTGCTCTTTGCAGCCAGGACATGTTCACTAGAGTGTTTACCAGACCTTCCTGAAACAAAAGGCCCTTGACAGAGTACAAGTCAACATTGCTTGTCTTTTTTCTGAATCACAGATTGACAGGAACACCTCTCCTCTCCTCTCCTCTCCTCTCCTCTCCTCTCCTCTCCTCTCCTCTCCTCTCCTCTCCTCTCCTCTCCTCTCCTCTCCTCTCCTCTCCTCTCCTCTCCTTTCCTTTCCTTTCCTTTCCTTTCCTTTCCTTCCTCCTCTAGCTCAGCTGCGTTCGGTCCAGGAGGAGATGGACTCTCTGGAGGAGGAGAAGGAGAGTGAGCTGGGGGAGGTGCAGGATGAGCTGAGGTCTGCCCAGGAGGAGGTGCTGGTGCTGCAGCAGGCGGGGGAGGAGGCAGCAGCGGAGAGGGAGAACGACATCGCCTCCCTGCAGGAGGAGCTGTGTCGTCTGAGGGCCGAGCTGCAGCGTCTCCGCACCACGGCCCAAGAGTACGAGCTGGAGATCACCACCCTGCGGGCTGAAATCAGTATGAAGAGCATGAGGAGGGAGGGAGAGACTGACGGTACTATCATACTATATACTGCACTAACCCAAACTACTAACCACTACAATACCACACAAGCTGCAACACTGCTTAAATCCCTTTCACAAACTCAAAACACAACCATTCCACACACATTCCCTGCCCAACCAGTACACCACTCCATACAGAACACATGAGGAAAATCCCAGTCAGGTATACCCTTTATTACAACACAGTAGTATAATCCAGTTAAAACTGTAGGCCGGATCCAATAGAAACGCTAGAAATGTTCAGGTTTTTACAGACTCAACAGGTCCAGTTGGCAGAGAGGCCTTCTTCGCAGCCGAGAATTGTGGGTAAATACAAGAGTCGGGGACTCATCGTCGTGACTCCAGGGTTGCCAGATTTGTCTTTATCCCTCTCTGTTTCTGTATGGACCTCAGAGAGATCATGTCAGTATCCATTAAAACACACTTCGACAACGTTTAGAGGATTTATCAGTGTTATTGATCCCAGGCTCATGGTTATTGGTGAAGTCACGGATGCAGAGTTCAAGGTGTCACCACTATACTGTTAGGATAATATGGTAATGACACAGCACCACCGTGTGTACTCAAACAAGAGGGAGGAAAGCCAACAACCTCTGTTTCAGTTTGATGGGTTGATTCTCTCGCGGTTCCGCTAGTCCGTATCGATCTAGGTAGATCCCCTTTCAGTTTTAATGCCCCCCATTGTTGGATAGGCTACAGAACTCCTTACCTCTTGATTCTCTGGTGCCCCCAGGGTAGTTTATGGCTCGAGTATTAGATGTGTTGAATGAGAGCTGCAGTTGTTTTGAGTGAATGAAGAGATTGTTGTGGTTGTAATGTTGAAAGTTGTAATTTGTAGTTTGGTTAGAGTGATCTTTTCTCTATTGTTGTAACGACTCTCGTCGAAAGGAGTGGACCAAAGCGCAGCGTGGAAAGTGTTCATGATTTTTATTTTCAAAAAACACTCAAATAAAATAACCAAAGTGAAAACGAAAGCGCACGGTTCTGTCAGGTACAGACACTAAACAGAAAACAAGATCCCACAAAACCCAAAAGGAAAATGACAACTGATATGTGATCCACAATCAGAGACAACGAAAGACAGCTGCCTCTGATTGGGAACCACACTAGGCATGAACAACAAAGAAATAGAAAACATATTCTTTCCCACCCGAGTCACACCCTGACCTAACCAAACATAGAGAATAAAAAGGATCTCTAAGGTCAGGGCGTGACAATTGTTGTATTGTTATGCTGAAAATGAGAATCTGGTCTTGATGGGTTTCCCCAGACTAAATAAAATATAATTATTCTACCTGATGAGTAACAAACGGTGTTGGAGGAAATGAGGATCACAATCTGTCTTGGCCTCTGTAGGGAGGATGCAGACTGAAAACTGATTCCTCCTTTTAACACTCAAGTTGAAACCCCTCGAGTCCAGAAAGCAGGCGAAAGCTTTTAAAAGTTTTAGTGTGTTCTCTGTCTCGATGTGCTCATTTGTTACAGCTGCGACTCCTTTATTTGAATTGAATGCTAATTAAGTAGAAACACAACTCTGCCCTATATAAAACCAACCCAATAGTAGATATAAATGAATTAAAGTGCCAATTTTCCAGAGCTGGTTATTTTCAGAGGAGAGCCTGGGCGGTCTGGGTGGTGTGTGTATACAGACAGACAGACAGACAGACAGACAGACAGACAGACAGACAGACAGACAGCTGGCCATTCCTCCTCAGTGTTGTAAACCTCTCTTCTGGTTTCTTCTCTCCCTACTTTATGTATGCAGTATAATGATGACATAACATATTATCTAGCAGAATGAGTAACACAGGGTTACTAGATCAAAGGCTGTCTCTCTCTGTGTGTGACCTGTATTATATTGGCAGTTCACAGTACTCTATCCTCGTGCATCTCCAGTCTGTGCATGACTTTCATTAGCCTGTCTAATAGCAGGGCTAATGCCAAAGAGAGAGGAGAGGAAGGAAAGGAAACTGAGAGGGGGAGGGAGAGAAGGTATTGAGACAGAATTAGGACTATAAAAGTAAAGGAAAACAGGGATTCAGAAAGGGTAAATGAGATTGTGCGCAAGATACAGTGGTGGGTCTAAGTGTACTGTACCTCACCCAGTCACATAAACACAGTAGGCTGTTATTATAGCCATACATCAGGATCTTGAACATCTCATACCCACACACACATACACACGTTCAGGTATACACACACATACACACGCGGTTAGGTATACACACACGTAAACGTTCAGGTACACACACACGTACACACGTTCAGGTATAGACACACATACACACGTTCAGGTATACACACACATACACACGTTCAGGTATACACACACGTACACACGTTCAGGTATACACACGCATACACGCGGTTAGGTATACACACACGTAAACGTTCAGGCACACACACACGTACACACGTTCAGGTATACACACGTACACACGTTCAGGTATGCACAGACATACACACAGTTAGGTATACACACACAAACACACGTTGCCCAGCAACATTACAAACAGAATTCCTAATTATAACACCTGTAAGAGGAGCTCTTTGGAGCTATAGCGCTGTCGTGTTTAAAGGTATGCTTTACTTGGTTCTTTTCATCGTTTTTCCTCAACTCTCCCACACTCATTGACCACCCTCGTCTAGGGGAGGATTGAGCCTCTTCGTTAACAGTATACTGCAGCTTCCTCCACTGTCCCTGTTCCACACCCGTCTCGATTTAGTGAACCTCCGCTCGCAAACACATTTGCCCGCCCTCCTTGACAAGTACCATCTGATTGAGCTGTACAAAAGGATCCAATCGGATAGCTTTTTTTTGCCGACATTTCAAGCTATTTGTGGGGGGGGAGCTTACGTGACGTTCTTAACTCTGTTACACTTGAACACATTTCAGGACTATGTCTAAACTAATATGTTACAGGGCCATGGTGGACGCAATGTTGTTGAAAACCTCAACTACCTTCCTCGCCATATCACACCCTTTCCTGTGGAATCTGTTACCATGACTACTTATTGTTAACATGGTTCAGTGCGTCAACTTTCCCACCCCAACACACACACACCCAAGACAAAACACCACACACTAATGTAACCCTGGGAATGTGTGTATGTTCCAGGTGAGGTAAGCCAGCTGACGGCGGAGTGTCATACGATTTCAGACGAGTGTCAGACCCTGAAGGACGAAAACAAACAGCTGAGCCTCAAACTGCAGCAGCTACAGCGAGCCGGGTGAGTGGCCGAGCCGCCTGTCGATCAAGATGCCAACCAATCAGTCACAGCCTCTCTATGTCTGGAGACCCCCACATTGCAGTAAAACCCCTCCTATGTGCTCTACAAACCTACTGTCTGTTCATTGTCTGTAGATAATCTATCATAACTTTTTTGTCTGGGGTCTGATGTAACAAAAACAATCTGTCAGTCCACAGACAAGACAAGATCACACAGGTAAACAGGAGTATTTTTAATGCCTTCTGAATTGTTAAAGCCTTTGTCTCCTCCATCTCTCTCTGTATTTCCGAGACATTTATTCTTTGATCTTCTGTATACACCCTCTAACATAACTAGGAGGCCTATGTGTGTATTTGTGATGGTGTGTGTCTGTGTCTGTGTGCGTGCATTAAGTGTGTTTGGGTCTGTGTGCGTGCGTGTGATTGTGCACCTGAGAGTACACCAGATGTTTCTTAACCCTTTGGATTGAAAATATATAAATAATGCAGACAGCACAACAAGGCAACACCTGTTTATTAACAAACAGTCAACAACAGGTTATAATCAGATGAACACACACGCACACACAGCCCAGTGAAGATGAGTCTACTGGTGAATATGAAAAACTCACAACTGAAAGGAGGAGGCTATCTATTAGAAAATGTGCAGTCTACCTCCTACCTCCAACACACAGACACTGAACTCTCCCCAACACACAGACACTGAACTCTCCCCAACACACATACACACAGACAGACACACAAACACACTATTTCATAGCCAATCTCTCCATGGTACACACACCCATCCAGAGGGCTAATGTCCTGCGGCTGACAGTGGCGCGTTGTCAAAGAGCTCAATACTCTGTCTTCTTACATAACATGCTTGACACAGTTCCCTATAAACCCTTCACTCTCTGCTCTCTGGTGTCCCCACTCTGATCGAAAGGGATACCGAGACACAGGAGAACATCTCCATTTGAGCTCCATGCATACAGACCTGATATTGAGGTGGTTATACTGTGTATAGCAGGCTGCAATAGCACAGCAGAGCACTGTGGGAAATTAACAGTCTTACTGCAAGAGCATACTTAGGCCTGGTTTCATTTCACCCCCTAGACCCTAGCCTCTCTCGTCCCCTTTGAAGTGATTGTTTAATGTGGGTGAGGCCTTAGGAAACAACAATGTTGTATTCTAGGATGCATAGACTAGTAAGTATGCAGCCTGTGTATGTACTGTATTCTGACATAGTTCATTTCCTGTTTTTGAAAGATAACATGTTTCTTTTCGGGATCTAGGTTTGTGGTGACATCGTATTAGGATGGACATTTCATTGAATTCATTCTCAAGTCCCTTTTCCAACCCAGATCTGCTCGAATGAAAGAAACGACACATTTATCCAATGTTAGCCTCAGAGAAAGAATCTCAGACTCATTGGCAGAAGCAGTGACTCATGTTTTCCCAGAATGAGAGAGAGGTGTGGTAGGTTCTTCACAGTGTTGCACTGTAATACATCACACTGAATACAGTAGTTACTTCAGTGCACTCTAGACTTGTCGCGCTCATCAATTTTTAAGCTTAAATTATTTATGTTCACTCTACCGGTTCACAGAATGTGTGGTTTTGTTTTAGCAAAGTACTCTGTGGTGTAATGGCGTGATCTGACCATATAAGCTGTTATGTCATGAATGTTTAAACTCTGGGAGAGTTGTGGTTGGCCCAGGGGACAGAGTTAAATATGTTTAAACTCTGTGAGAGTTATGGTTGGCCCACAATATAACTTTCTCACAGTGAATAAATTATGCTGAGAGGGAATCAGTAATGGGACGAGTACTGCACTGCACTGCGGATTTCAACAACACCACAGCAAACACACACACACACATACAGATGAATGATGCTTATAAATTGCTAATACATTGAATGATCTCTCTGGATGACAGCTCCAATGATGTCTACCTGGCCTTGAGAGGGGAGGGGGATGAGGACCAGAAGGATGAGGGTGTTGGGCAGGATGAGGAATCAGTGAAGGCTGGAGGCTACATGACCCTGTCTCAGACTCAGGGTGGGCAGACCCAGACTGGGCAAGGTGGGCGCTTGGTGGATGCCTCCATCCAGAAGAACATCTCGTTCGATGGCAAGCCTATCACCAACTGGAACGGGGGACCCTCTGAAGCCTTCTCCCTACGAGACCAGCTCAAACTGGCTGAAGAGAGGGCCTTGCAAGTACAGAGACAAGTATGGACACAGATACTCTCACACACCCACATACAAGTCTTATAAGCCAAATGTGATAATGAAAATTATCTGTCTGTCTGTCTGTCTGTCTGTCTGTCTGTCTGTCTGTCTGTCCGTCTGTCCGTCTGTCCGTCTGTCCGTCTGTCTGTCTGTCTGTCTGTCTGTCTGTCTGTCTGTCTGTCTGTCTGTCTGTCTCCCAGTGTGAGGGGTTGAAGGGGGAGCTTGCGGACCTGCAGGGGCTGTTTGACTGCTGCCAGAAGGAGAGGATTGAGCTGGAGCAGGAACTGCATCACTATAGGGCGGAGCTAGAGAGGCTTGGCGGCAAGAAGTCACAGGTGAGAGGTCAGCGGTCGGAGGGAGGTAACTTTGGTAACAATGGCCGACAAAAGATGGCCTCTAGCACAACACATGTGCTATAAGAAGGGTTATGGTGGTGAAGGAGCTAGTTATGAGGTAAGTAGAAGAGAACGAGATGACACACCTATACACATACACACCTGTATTTACAGTACACTTGAGTAACTGTGTGCTAACTAACCCATTCTCCTCAAGCATCAAGTCTGTCTGTCTGTCTGTACTGTGTGCATGTGGGTCAGTAACAACAGCTCAGTCAAACAGCTATGTCTCATGGAATCGTGACTTGTCTCTCGTCCTCTTTCTGCCTCCAGTGGTGTAGTCAGTTATTCTTGTGTCCTCGACTTTGGTCCCTGGCTTCTTCCGCCCTTTTCTCAACATGCATTGCTTCAATGGCGGTGTGTCTCTGCGTCCTGTCACCCTGTCCAGTGTCTGTCCCCGTGTCCGCCTAAACAACCCGGTCCATATCCTCTTTCTCTTCCTGTCTGATGCCATCAAAACCAGGAAGTGCTGAATCAGAGTTTTGTTGAAAACTGAATAACAAAAACGACAAATCAACCCACATGTTATTATAGAGTACAAATGTGCGCTTATAAGCCAGCCACTCCACCCTTGATGATTTGATTGGGTGTACGTGGTCTCCTTATCAAGGATTTGGAATTAGACCATCTAGCAGTACCACAGTAGTTCATGTCACTCACCTGTCCTCCATAGTTGTAGTTTATCTTGTGACTAAACCCCCTCACCCGCACTGCTGGGCTGCCTACAACTCCCAGGGTTCTCTCTGTCTGAGTGGCCGTTTGAGTGACAGGCAGCACTTTTCAGTATGGGCAGAGATCTTTAAATGACAAGATGGAATCATTACACAAGTTGTTCATCTTGTCTTTAACCATCTTTGATGTGCTCTAATGCCATGCTCTTTCTGTTTCTCCCCTCCCTTCATCGTTTCCATGGCTGTGTTTTGTTGAAAACTCCTATTTATAAACACATTCACATTCATATGGTCAAATCTGTTTACCATAACCACCCTACAAAATGTTGCGCAATATGGTTTTTACAATCTGCCTATCTCTTTATTTATTTCGTTCTGACCTCTCTGTCACTCACCCTCTCTGTCGTTGTCTATTGGTCTCTCTACCTGTCTATCTGCCTGTCATCTCATTTATCTACCTCTCAATCACCTCATGATGTTTTATGTACATATATTTATCTGTCTCTTCATCTATCTCTCCACATGTAATTCTTTCATTTTTGCCTCCCTTTATTATGATTTGTGATTTCTCTCACCACCTCCTTCCTCCTCTCTCATGCCCCCACGATCCCTTGTTTTCTCCCCAGAACTGCACTCCTCCGTCTGAGCCCCCTGTTCTCTCCATCCCCTTCATAGGAATGATTGTAATAATGGCCCTGATATGGTGCTGGTGGGAGGAGCTGGCATCCTAGAGGGGACCAGGTATGGGCATGCCCTTTCTTTATCTAGAAGAATCATATATAGTCAACTCTTATTTCCTCTAAGAGAAGCTGAATGTCTGTTGTAGATGCAGATTATTCAGCCTCTGGCTGTGGGTGTGCCTGAATGTAGAATACTGCACACACAGATATACTGTAGATTGCAAATGTACAGTATAGGGCCAGAACGCATGGTTCCTGTTAGTAGTTAAATGTTATTAGAGTTCTGACAGTATTTGATCTGTTGTGGAAGGGTACCTTATTCCACTGACATAACGACTCTGATTCAAGCATAAGCTTGTGCTGGCAAGACCAGCTATTACAGTGTAGTAGACCCATGTCTTACAATGTAATATGCCCCTCTAAGAATCACGTTTCTCTTGATCTGTCAATCAAACTCAAGCTGTCTTAGAAACGCAACCTCTATGGTGAACAATAAACATCCAAAGCCACATTAACACCAAATGGGCTAGAACCAAAACGGTAATAGAGTGTTGCGAAAATACTTGACGGAAATCAGCGACTTGGCTCTCGTTGGGGTAAACTGGCTCAAAATGTACCGGGTGGTCGGCTTCGTTCCTCTGAAGGTGGGCCGTCAACCTTAGAGTTAGCAGAGTCACTGAGGCAGACAGTCCAATAACTCAGTCTCACCCAGTCTCCAAATGCACCATTCACTGTGTTTACAATGACTCTACTGAATGGAATGGCTCCGATTCTAAGAATACTAAGAACTTGGCTTGGAACAGCCAAGCGGACGCCACACTTGAAAAGCTGCTAGTAAGAGAGAAATGAAAAGGAGAGAGAAGAAAGTTGGCTTTTATTTGAGTGGTCCGTCACACTTAGCCGAGAGAAACACAGTGACACGCGACTCCTTTCATGTCTCCATTGGGACTGTGCAGAGATTACCACTAGAGCCAAGATGGATGACACAGCGCTGATGTCAACACCCACCGCTGCTGCCTGACCTCCACAGGCGGGATAGCAGCCAGAGAGCCAGGGAACCGGGGTTTAGATAAACCTTCTTTCCCTCCAACCTCCAGCCGGCTGAATGCTGTGTTGTGGTCAGCCTGCAGTGAGGCATAGTCCTTTCTGCCCCCCCCCCCCCCCCTCCCCCCCTCTCATATGACCCCTGACAGATTTAGCTGACAGGGGTTTGGGCCAACCTGGAAGTATGTTACATACTTCAGGATGGGGTAGGCTATTTTGCAATGGACATTGCAATGGACAATGGACAATACCTCATTCTAAATGCCTAAAGCTACATAACTCAATCTTCTGTAAATAGTCATGCAATCATGAGGTATTTCTATTTACCTTGGGAGATTTAGAATGAGGTATGGTTATTTATCTTGGAACATTTAGAATGAGGTATGGCTATTTAGCTTGGAACATTTAGAATGAGGTATGGCTATTTACCTTGGGATATTTAGAATGAGGTATGGCTATTTATCTTGGGATATTTAGAATGAGGTATGGCTATTTAGCTTGGGACATTTAGAATGAGGTATGGCTATTTATCTTGGGATATTTAGAATGAGGTATGGCTATTTATCTTGGGATATTTAGAATGAGGTATGGCTATTTACCTTGGGATATTTAGAATGAGGTATGGCTATTTATCTTGGGATATTTAGAATGAGGTATGGCTATTTACCTTGGGATATTTAGAATGAGGTATGGCTATTTACCTTGGGATATTTAGAATGAGGTATGGCTATTTATCTTGGGATATTTAGAATGAGGTATGGCTATTTACCTTGGGATATTTAGAATGAGGTATGGCTATTTATCTTGGGATATTTAGAATGAGGTATGGCTATTTACCTTGGGACATTTAGAATGAGGTATGGCTATTTATCTTGGGATATTTAGAATGAGGTATGGCTATTTACCTTGGGATATTTAGAATGAGGTATGGCTATTTATCTTGGGATATTTAGAATGAGGTATGGCTATTTACCTTGGGACATTTAGAATGAGGTATGGCTATTTACCTTGGGATATTTAGAATGAGGTATGGCTATTTATCTTGGGATATTTAGAATGAGGTATGGCTATTTACCTTGGGATATTTAGAATGAGGTATGGCTATTTATCTTGGGATATTTAGAATGAGGTTTGGCTATTTACCTTGGGACATTTAGAATGAGGTATGGTTATTTATCTTGGGATATTTAGAATGAGGTATGGCTATTTAGCTTGGAACATTTAGAATGAGGTATGGCTATTTACCTTGGGATATTTAGAATGAGGTATGGCTATTTATCTTGGGATATTTAGAATGAGGTTTGGCTATTTACCTTAGGACATTTAGCCTGAGTTGGAGTGTTTGTATTTTATTGTAGCCTGATGTGAGGAAGATTCTGAAACTTTAATGAGAGGCTCAGGCGTCCATTTTAGGATGACATGGCTACGAGTTGTGTGTGTGTGTGTGGGCGAGAAGCTTTCTGCACACTACACCACACTTATAGGGGATCCTCTTACTGGGCTCCAGGGAGACATCACTGCTAAATCTCTCTCTCTCTCTCTCTTACTCTTACTCTCTCTCTCGCTCTCTCTTGCTCTCTCTCTCTCGCTTTTTCTCTCTCACACACACACACACACACACACACACACACACACACACACACACACACACACACACACACACACACACACACACACACACACACACACACACACACACACACACACACACACACACACACACACACACACACACACACACACACACACACACACACACACACACACACACACACACACACACACACAGAGAGATACTGCGGCTAACAATGCTCAACACCACTCAAGTCTTCTCTCTTCTCTCATAGGAGTGTGTTGGTTGGTTGTGTGGGTATGTATCCCAATGCTGTAAATTACTGGGCTGTAAGGCACAAAAGATTACTTTGTCCAATGTGTGTGTTGAGAAAATGGATGTGTCCAACATGTATGCAAAGCGAAGTGGTTGTTTGAACTACTCTGACCAAACTCGAGGAGCTGATACGGTATGTGTGCTAAAACCTGAGCTGTCCTTATTGTGAATGAATAACCTCTGTGACCTTTGAACCCTGTCCTCTGTCCTCTTGCCACCAGGAGAGCGAGGGAGGCTGGAACCTGGTGGCGGTGGTTGCCGTGGCAGCGCTTGTAGTCCTGATAGTCCCCAGCCTTTCTAGAGCATTTACCTGAGGACTACACAGAAAGGAAGTCACTGTACAGGAAATGACTGTGCCGGTTGCCCATGGCAACACTGGCAATGCCATGCCCCTATCTCATGACGCCCCTGTCAAATCTCCTCCTCGCTTCATCTTCCAAGGAGGACTACATCGAAAACATTTTCACCAGGAAATACAACACAACAAGGAAGTAGTCCCATACATTACTCAAGGAGAAATACATATACCTGTTTAAGCCACTCTAATGATAAGGACTGCAATATCTTATTTCTCTCTTTAAAGTCCTTCAGTTTGACTCAATCGGTTTCCCTCTCTACTACTCTTCTCTCTGCACTTCTTTAGATAAACTTACGAGTTTAGGGGAACAGCATTATATAACAGTGATTGCCTCGGAGTTTGTGGCAGTACTGTGTCTGCATGGGCGTCAATGGAAAGACACAATTTAGCACAGAACATGTCTGAGCATTTATTGATTAATTGGTTGATGGTTTATTGTTTGATTGGTTGATGGTTGATTGGTTTATTGTTTGATTGGTTGATGCTTGATTGGTTTATTGTTTGATTGGTTGATGCTTGATTGGTTTATTTACAACCTGTAAAGGTTGAATTGTGAAAAGCTCATGCCTTATTGTTTCCTTTGCACATATTGAGTCACTGATAAGATGTTTCTCTTTCTAATGGGCATGTGGTCTTTTCCCAGATCCTACCCCTCCTTTTGAATCACTTTGAACATTGCCAATGCGAATGTCTCTGCTACACTTTGCGTGTCTTTACGGCTCACAATTGACTATCTTAACACTTTTCCTTCTGTTTCTGTTGTGGCATGCTCTTTTTACGTTTAAATGAAGTTGTGTGGAGGAGGGTTTGATTATGTGAGTTTGATGTATTGGATGTTTGTCTCCTTTGTAAATGGTTCTTTCTCTCTCACTCTCTGCACTTTCTCCTTATTGGTTATTGGTTATATCTACATGTGTATGGAACCACAACCACTATACACATCTATACAGATGAACAATACAATCATAAATGCAACTTGGGGTATTCAATTTGACAGTCCAAATGATTTCCAGCTAGATATCTATTTTTGTAGCCGTAGGAACAATTTGTCCCCAAGACTGAGGAGTTATTTAATGACTGATTCCACTGTGTTTGGTTCTGCTTAGAAACAGAACTTAACAAGGCTCGTTATTTGAAACAGAGAGTTATTTTTGTAAATAGACATTTGTGTTTAAATGTTTTGCGTTTAAAAAAAAATATTAATCGTCACACGCATTCTGAAAAATGACAAACAATCAATATAGGCCACCAAAATGAAAAGTGGAGCCAGTGATGAAAGGTGGACCATTGTTTTCCAAGATGCGTATTTTGGGTGTTGTTCTCTTACCCAGTCTTTTCGTCTTGTACCGCTTGCGTTCTAATCGCTGATATCTATGTTCTCTAACGATGATGCCCTTTTCTTTGTTGGCATGAAGCACACAGTTTATTCACAGGTTCTGCAACTGCAAATTGCCTGCAATGCATGGGAACTTTTCAGTGTCATTGCTGTAAACTTGACACAACACATTCCAATGATAGATTGACTTAACAACAACAGCGAGGTGACACTGTTGTCATGGAGAAGACGTCTAACCTTTACTCTGCCGTTTCGGCACCTACGGAGTGCACCGAGAATACTTTCTGACTCTTACTCTACCTTGGGCATGATTTAGCTACCATGTAAATACATAGCAAGGCAAATCATTTAAACTCCTTTGCGTGACCTGTGGAGCAAAAAGTCAGAAATGCGCTTTGCATTGGAGGTGGGACGGTGGCGTTATTTTAGAGTTAAATGTTCTTTGTCCAAGAACACACAACGACTATGACTGAGAGAGCAATCTAACCATAAATGTTTTCTTTTCTAGAGGATCGTTTGTGAGAAACGTGTACAGGATGCAGTAAGCGTTATAGCTGGTGCCTGGATTCGTAGTGTGCTGTCATGACTGACAGTTAGTTGGCTTGTTTCATAGATGTATGTAGGCGAGCTAATTTGCTTAATTCCGTGGGTGTGTAGGTGACAAGACATTGAAAGCGTGCTTAGCCAATATTCTTCTGTATTCCAATATCCCATTGTAGAGTTATAGCATTATAAATATGTATAGGTAATTACTACTTCTAGTTTGTGCTATGAATCAATAAATTACTACAATAAGTATATAATATTAGTTTCAATACATGTTTCACAGTCATAACTGTGTGATGGGCAATTGAACACTGAGGTGTACTGAAAAACATGAATGCTTATAGGCTATGCATAGAATATTTTTTCCACAGTGCAGAGACAATATAAGACCTCATTGGTAGGTAAATGCATGCTACAGTGTATGCAAAAACGATATCTGTAGTTTTGTAACAAAATGTGGTATTTGTATTGTGTTGTAAATAGGAAATAGTTTTTCACAGTTTAATAACATGGTTTGTTGATTGAGAGCAGTTCTAGATTGAGTAGAGGGTTCTTTTTGAATTGACTGAACACAGCCAGTGCATGAATAGTGTATACGTGTGAGACAGTAACATGTATTGCATGTTAGACTTAGTAAACAACTTGCATGCCTATTGATGGGTAGATATAGTTCCTGTAGTGACAGTCATTTCAGCCAATCCATTGTGACTGTCTTCATGCATGACTAATCAGAATCATTTGTGATTTTCTTCTTACTATGTCCGTCTCTCTTAGTTGATTTACTACTTTACTGGGTTGTCACTATTCATATTTTCACTTTGGTTTCATACAGTCCCTTCTATTCTATCGCACTCTACTCTATTCTACTTTTCTTCTTCAATTGTCTGGTCTCTACAATGTGTATAGATTGTTCGGGTATTTATCTTCACTTTTCTGCTGTGCTTCAAATACTGTAAAATCCACTGACAGTGTCCTTTTCTTTCTACCCTGCTTCTATTCCAGCATGGAAGCTTAAACAGTAAAGGAGAGACACATTACGGAAACTATTCTACATTTCAAAACAACCTGTGCTCTTAACTAGAAACTGGCTACTGCTCACTGTATGTGATGATGTGAAGTTTGACCTTTGACCTTATGTAAAGCTGCAGCTCGTTCTGTATGTCTCTCTGTCTGGGTCTGTGTGACATGGCTACTGTCAATGTCTCTTTTATGCAGCGCTGAATCCGATGTTGCCATAGTCTCTACTACAGCACCTTGTCAGTCAATGTCTCAATGGGCTTTTAATGAGAATATTGTGAGTATTTTGGTAAATAGTCTGTACATTTTGTAAATGAACTGAGAAATAAAAGTAGTTTATCCTCATTCTATCTGTCTCTCTGTCTCTCTGTCTCCGTCTCTCTCTGTCTGTCAATTTCTAAGCGAATTGCAGACTACAAGCTGTAGATAGTTCAGTCTGATCTTTATTCGCTGTGTGACTGACCTGTTGACATAGGTCAGAGAGGAGGTTCCAAAGGAACAGCGTAAAGAGGAAAGATGATCAACACTCCCTGCATCGTAGCCCCCTGCAACCCTATCACACCCCTCTGGGTGCTTAACTGTCTCTCCCTCATCCAGGGGTTTTATATATAGTTCCAGCGCTCAGTGTCAAGGTCTCTCACACAGATCCATTACAAGTGAGGCCCGCACCTGATGGACACACACTATTCTCTCCTATACACATAGTCATTATACAGTTATGATATACACTGTAGTGCAGGTATGCATAATGTTAGCTGTGCACACTGCACAATGTGTTCACATTTCAGGCATTTGATCTATTATATCTCATGGACAGTATGTCTGCTTTGCATGATATAAGCTCATTCCCAAAATACAGCAAGGTTCCCAGTCCAAGCATCCTACATTCGGAAAACGTGACTCTACATGAGAAGACTAACATGTGTACCGTATAACATGACATATCAGTGTGTAACTTAGTTGTCGTACAGTGCCTTCAGAAAGTATTCACACCCCTTGAGTTTTTTCCACATTTTGCTTTGTTATAGCCTGAATTTAAAATGGATTAAGTAGAGATCTTTTTGGCACTGGCCTACACACAATAACCCACAATGTCCAAGTGGTTGTTATTATTTTTTATATTTTTTTTACACATTTATAAAAAATTTGCAGCTGAAATGTCTTAAGTCAATAAGTATTCAACCCCCTTTGTTATGGCAAGCCTAAATAAAAATGTGCTTAACAAGTCACATAAGTTGATTGGACTTTGTCTGTGTGTAATAATAGTGCTTCACATTTTATTTAAAAAATATTTTTTTTACCCCTTTCCTCCCCAATTTTGATCTTGTCTCATCGCTGCAACTCCCCAACGGGTTCGGGGGCATAGGTCGAGTCATGCGTCCTCCAAAACCCGCTAAACCGCGCTTCTTAACACCCGCATGCTTAACCCAGAAGCCAGCCGCACCAATGTGTCGGAGGAAACACCGGTCAACTGAAGACAAGGTCAGCCTGCAGGCCCCTGAACTGCCACAAGGAGTAGCTAGAGCACGATGAGCGAAGTAAAGCCCCCCCGGCCAAACCCTTCCCTAACCCGGAGTGTGCAAAGCTGTCATCAAGGCAAAGGGTGGCTACTGAAGAATTTCAAATATAAAATATATTTTGATGTGTTTAACACTTTTTTGGTTACTACATGATTCCATATGTGTTATTTCATAGTTTTGACGTCTATTATTCTACAATATAGTAAAACTAAAGAAAAACCCTGGAATGAGGAGGTGTGTTCAAACTTTTGACTGGTCCTGTATATATTTTTTTTTATACTGACCAAAAATATAAACACAACATGTAAAGTGTTGGTCCCATGTTTCATGAGCTGAAATACGCACAAAAAGCATATTTCTCTCCAATTTTGTGCACACATTTGTTTACATCCCTGTTAGTGAACATTTCTCCTTTGATAAGGTAAGATGAGGCATATCAAGAAGATGATTAAAAAGCGTGATCGTTACATAGGTTTACCTTGTGCTGGGGACAATAAAAGGCCACTCTAAAATGTGCAGTTTTGTCACACAAAACAATACCACAGAGGTCTTAAGTTTTGAGGGAGTGTGCAATTGGCAGGCTGACTGCAGGAATGTCCATCAGAGCTGTTGCCAGATAACTGAATGTTCATTTCTCTACCAGAAGTGCCTCCAATGTCGTTTTAGAGAATTTGACAATACGTCCAACCGGCCTCACAACCGCAGACCACGTGTATCCACATCAGCCCAGGACCTCCACATCCGGCTTCTACATTTTCAGGATCGTCTGAGACCAGCCACTTGGACAGCTGATGAAACTGAGGAGAATTTCTGTCTGTAATAAAGCCCTTTTGTGGAAAAAAACGAATTCTGATTGGCTGGGCCTGGCTCCCCAATGGGTGGGCCTGGCTCCCAAATGAGTGAGCTTTTGCCCTCCCAGGCCCACCCTAATTCATATATTTCAATTGACTGATATCCTCATATGAAATTGTTGCATGTTGCATTTATATTTTTGTTCACTATATATATTTTCCTTTATTATTTACCCTAACCCTATCACCCTTCCCCTAATTGGAGTAAACTAATGGACAACACTTAGGCTTCTACCTCCCATCTATCTATGAACACCATCCATTTTGGGATTTCTATTTGCCATATATTTTTTCAAATGTGCTGTGATGTTTCACAACAGTTCGGAACTTTTCTTTTCTCATAGCTTCTACAGATTGTAAATTAAAAAGATAAACATTTTTAGTAAGAGTAATATTATATTATTGATCAATTGATTATGGCCTTTCAGATCACCCAGCAGTGCTAAATGCAGAGTTAACGCCAGGTAAATGTTGCAATTCTTCAGCCATTCCTGAACCTGCGACCAAAAACAAGCTAGATATGGACAGTGCCAAAACAAATGATCAATGAACAAGTGATTATGCCTCTGTTATGGGTATGCTTGTAATCATTGAGGACTAGGGAGTTTTTCAGGACAAAAAAAATAAATGGAATGGAGCTAAGCACCGGCAAAATCCTAGAGGAAAACTTGGTTCAGTCTGCTTTCCACCAGACACCGGGAGATGAATTCACCGTTCAGTAGGACCTTAACCTAAAACACATGGCTAAATCTACAATGGAGTTGCTTACCAAGAAGAGAGTGAATGTACCTGAGTGGCCGAGTTACAGTTTTGACTTAAATCTGCTTGAAAAGACCTGAAAATGTTTGTCTGGCTATGCCCAACAACCAACTTGACAGAGCTTGAAGAATGTTGAAAAGAATAATGGGCAAATGCTGGACAATCCAGGCGTGGAAAGAGACTTGCCCAGAAAGGTAATTCTAACATGTATTGACTCAGGGGTGTGATTATTTATCTAAAGATATATTAGTGTGGTTTTTATTTAATGTTTTACATATATTAGAATTTGATTTCTACTTTGACATTACAGAGTATTTTCTGTAAATTTTTGACCAAAAAAAAGACAATTGAATCTATTTTAATCCCACTTTGTAACACAACAAATTGTGCAAAAAGTCAAGGGGTGTGAATAGTTTCTGAATGAGCTGTAAGCAGTGATTACTAGTTAATGTAGACATTTCAGGTGTTTTCAGGAATTTCCTTCCCCTCAGGAAACAACATTATGGAAGACATGAGTCCAGTGAGTCTCAGACACTGTGTTTGAGAGCTCAATTACATGTTGATGCTCTCTCTTGCTGACTGAGGTGTGAGATCACCCAAACAAGAGGGGGAGAGGTGTAGATATTTTGGGCCTACTGCCTCTGAGTGTGTGTGCGTGTATGTTCCCTTCTTGTGTCCCCCACTGTTTTAGCTTACTCTCTATATTAGGGGGGGGGGGGGGGGGGATGAGTCAACACCGACCATTACAACTGCATTTCTGACTCATACAGAGCAACCCTGTCCTAGATGGCAATGCTGACAATTGGCATTCAAAGTTGTAGCACACATAATTATGATGAAATTCTATAATTTGAAAGAACAAAAAGTTACCTGTGTGTTGCCAGATACATTTCTAACTTGTGTATTTCATTTGTTGTAAATTAAGATCTGACTGATAATCAAGAGGTGTCATATCAAGGTAGAACGTTGGCTAAAGAATCATACTCATCATGTTCATTGTTACTTTAGAACTCTGATGCAACCATTCTATTTCAGCTAATTTATCGGTTGACAAAATTTTTGAATTATGACAATGTATATTCTGAGAAACGGAACCGAACAGAATGCTGAATTGTGCTTAAATTCCTTATTCACAAACTGATCTGATCAAGTGTGTTACAATGACTCCTGATAAATCTTATTCTTTGCCTGGAATCCACAAACTGGGCAAAATAAAAATAACTCATGCATAAATGTCATGTAATTCAATAATGGAAAAAAAATACATGTTTCTTTGTCTCCTAATCAACACATGACTTACAAATCTGTCTTCTGGATGGCTGCCCTCAGTTGTCCACATTGTGAAGAAGACATTCTGGGTGTCTGAAGTGTCTGCACCAAGGGCCCAGCCTATCAAAGACTGCCTGGAGCTGAAGGACATCCAGTCTTACTTGGTGCTGGACGTGTGGGAGCTTAACATGGAGTTCCTTCAGAAGGGCAGTGTCCCTCTTGCTGCCTCCAGCCAACCTGGCCACAGCCAGAGCTGGAGAAGGATTAGTCGCCCTGACCCCTACTGCTACTCCAGGCCCAGCCATGGTGAGAGGCATAGGGGGAGAGAGGTGATGTGGCCTGGCTTCTCTGACGAGAGAAACAGTCACCAGAGCCATGACTTACTGCCAGTGTAGCATGAAGAGCTCCAGAGAGAACCAGCAGGACCTCTTCTCCCAGCTGTCCGAGTCCCGTAAGAGGAGCAGGGAGGGTGGGGAGGACCATCAGGCCACCCCAGACTCCAAGAGTAGCAGAGCTGAGCACCCCACCCACAGCATTGTGCGCCCAAGGCACAAAAATGACTTTTTGAGGGGGTGGCCAGAATACTTAACGCCAGATTGTTCTTCAAGATGTTCAAACACTCATAGCTGACCAGCAGAGTCAAATAATAATCTCAGTGGTTATAGAGGGTGCAAAAGGTCACCACCTCAGGAGTAACTTTCACTTGGCTTAATTCATTCAGGAACCACACCTGTGTGAAAGCACCTGCTTTCAATATACATTGTATACTTCATTTACTCAAGTGTTTCCTTTATTTTGGCAGCTACCTGTACATTGGCAATAGGCTATACTACAGTTTGCAAGGTTAGAGCAAGAATGTATATAAACTGCAAGATAACTAAAACTGATATTAATTATTCTGTGAGTGAGTGAGTGAGTGAGTGAGTGAGTGAGTGAGTGAGTGAGTGAGTGAGTGAGTGAGTGAGAAAGCGAAAGAGTGAGAGTGAAAGAGTGAGAGAGCGAAAGAGCGAAAGAGCGAGAGAAAGAGAGCAGCATGGCCTGATAGTGCTCGGTAGTTCTCTTCAGTAAAGCATAATCTATACATGCACATGTGCTATGTTCTCTCTGGGGTGGTACATTCCAAAAGCCCCCGACATTAAGCTTAAGTCATATATTAACAAACTGAGCAGCCTTTTAACTTTTGAAACCCCTGTCAACCCAAGAACCCTGTATGATCTTCCTCTTGTAAATTAAGCATCAAAAGCTTGTCATGTGAGTTTATTTATCAGGTTTAAAATATATATGTTTGACAACACAATGCTGCATCAGTGGACATATGAGTGACAGCAAGAGTAACCCTGGCTGGTAAAGGTTGGATCTATTGAAGATGCTGGCATCATTTTCCCTTCATAGTCCAATTGTTATTAACGCCCGTTTGGCCCTGGTCACCGTTCACTTTTACAACAACCGCAAAGCTCCGTCCCCCTCGCCCAATTTGGAGAGCCTAAAAATAAAGAGAAGTGTCACAACTGTTATGGCGCCCTAGGGCCAATCGTTGACCCCCTTCTCTTGTGTTACCCAATGGTGTTGCCTCTCGCTATCTCGGTCTGATTAGAGAATACCCATCCTGCAGTTGTATATGGTCATGACGGGGGCATTCCAGGGAGTCCAGGGGCCTGACGCGAGCTTCAGGGGTGCCAAGCTTTTTAAAACCCTGTCCTGCCTAGAGCTTCATTTAGCTACTCAAGTGTAACCGACTTCACCAAGCAGGCTGTCGCCGCCGACTTGGTAGGGCTACTAGCTGTCCCGTGCTGTCCATTGTACAGACAACGCGTTCATCTTTCTACAGTCTATTCTTCTTCCGTGCCAAGGTGTCTATTAGGATGCAGCTACCACTTTTTTTCACTATTCTGATACATTAAAAATCAGGGAAACGTCCACGTTGGAAACGATAAACGGATTAAACGGACAAGCTCCACTCCAATCACAAGTACAAACGAACATCTCACTTACTCTTTCTTTCATATTTTTCCTAGTTTTTACAACTTTTTTCACGGCCAGTGCGCAAGCTTGGCACTGGCGCGCAAGAAACATTTTTTTTTACATTTATTTCCACGCTCCCTTGCGTGCCGTAACGTTCACACACTGGCCCCACTGATTGTGGTATAAAAAGGGCACGGAAACCGACAACATGATGAGCAATAATACTTACTACGAGCAGCAGCAGCCGCCGCAGTACTACCAGAGTACGGACAACGGGGACGACGAAGAAGAGGAGATGCCGGCTACGGAGAAGGACCTCGCTGAGGATGCGCCCTGGAAGAAAATCCAACAGAACACCTTCACCAGGTGGTGTAACGAGCACCTCAAGTGCCTCAACAAGCGGATCAACGACCTACAGAAAGACCTGACCGACGGGCTCAAGCTCATCGGTCTCCTGGAGGTTTTGAGTCAGAAGAAAATGTACAGAAAGTACCACGCCAGACCTAACTTCAGACAGATGAAACTGGAAAATGTGTCCGTCGCGCTGGAATTCTTGGAGAGAGAACACATAAAGCTGGTATCGATAGGTAAGTGGTGTTTGCATTTAGGACCGATATAGCGCAATGGTTGGGTTTCTCGGAACATGTTGAAAGTTGTTGCTTTGTCCACTCTGTCTGGGGTAGCCCCTTTTGGGGTTACAGTTACTGGTTAGAGGGCGTATTTGAGTCCGGGGTACGAGTCTGAGATTGATTTCTCCTCAAAATGAATGAAACATGCTTTGATGTTATAGAAAAGTAATGCGCAATGCAGCTTTTATTTATTAGAATACAAATTATTCCTGGTTGTGTTGTTGATTGTTCCATGATTATATTGTTCAGAGTTGTGTTTTCACTGTATACACTTCTTCATAACTGTTGCATGCGTTATAAACAGTGCATAAATTAAATGCACTGTACTTTTTGACGCAAATTACGCACGTCGTTGATATGTACTTCTGTGCGTAAGTGACCAGACAACGGCGCGATGTGTTCAGGATGCGCCAATCAAGAAATGTCCCCTTTCTGACTGCCCGACAAAGACTGCTTTCAGCTGTATCCGGGAAACAGAGAGACTCTGGATTCGGTGCAATAGTTTGGCATCTCTATGTGTTCAAATATGTGTTCAAATATGTGAAATAAAGATGAATAAGTAACAAAGCATTTGCATATATCCCATTCAAAAGGCACGAAAATATTTTGTCTTGCCCATTCACCCTCTGAATGGCACACACCCAATCCATATCTCAATTGTTTCAAGGCTTAAAAATCCTTCTTTAACCTGTGTCCTCCCGTTCATCTACACTGATTGAAGTGGATTTGACAGGTGACATGAATAAGGGATCATAGCTTTCTCCTGGATTCACCTGGTCAGTCTATACAGGTGTTCTTAATGTTTTGTACACTCAGCGTAAGTCACTCACATTTGATCTTATCTGATGACATTACCCACCAGGTCTTATAGAATCAGTGCTCCAGGATGTAGGATATGTTCTTGGAGAACCAATAACAACATCAGAGAGACAGGGGCTCAGCTTGATTGCCCTGACCGGATCTAATGTGGATTATGATGATTTTTTTGTATTTTTGGTATTTTTGTTATTGTATTAGTATCCCCATTAGCTGTTGCAAAAGCAGCAGCTACTCTTCCTGGGGTCCACACAAAACATGAAACATGACACAATACAGAACATCAATAGACAAGAACAGCTCAAGGACAGAACTACATCATTTGACATTTTTTTTTGTTATTAGCGGCATGGGTGGCAGGTAGCCTAGTGGTTAGAATGTTGGGCCAGTAACCGAAAGGTTGCTAGATTGAATCCCTGAGCTGACAAGGTAAAAATCTGTCGTTCTACCCCTGAACAAGGAAGTTAACCCACTGTTCCCCAGTAGGCCGCCATTGTAAATAAGAATGAACTCTTAACTGACTTGCCTAGTTAAATAAAAAAATGCATCCACACAAACTATCTAGGTCAAATAGGGGAGAGGCGTTGTGCTGTGAGTTGTTGCTTTATCTGTTTTTTTTAAACCAAGTTTGCTGTTTATTTGAGCAATATGAGATGGAAGGAAGTTCCATGCAATATGGGCTCTACACTTTCTTGAATTTGTTCTGGATTTGGGGACTGTGAAAACACCCCTGATGGCATATGATGATGATGATGATGATGATGATGATGCAGCAGCCAGCCTGACAGACAGCTGTTAAGACTAGCCCTGTAGAGAGCTCCTCTGTTGCTGAGCCTTATAACAGTGATTTATGAATGCTCAGAGAATATGTGGTTCTAAGGAAAATGGTCCTTGGCTGAGCGTTCTGCCTTGAAACCAATCAATGCTATTATATTTATTGTCAGAATCTAAAACGGGTTCACGAGAAAAGGCGGCACATCAAAGCATCCCACCTTGTTGTCCACATCTGTTGTGCTGATGTGTTGTGGCTGTGTTGGCCAAGCCTTGATAAGAGCATGGCAACAGCCATTCATTCTGCCTACCAACAGCAAAACAGACTGCAAACAGGTTGGGCAACAAGATGGGATGGCGAGGGGTTGGTACACACACAGCCAGCAGTTGTTTCAGCGTTGCCTGTGGTTGTGTTGGTGTTAGATCTGTCCTTGTGTCAACTGTTTGAAGGTGTGAAGACCACCAAAGACTATGAAATACCTGAAGGTCCCAGCTACTGGACCAGTCAATATGATTAGAGGTTCTGTGAAAAAAAAAATCCTGTTGATTTTACCATCATTTACTGGCAACCAGTTACCTAGAAATTACTGTAAAAAAAAGTACAAGATCTACCTTTTTTTTTACAGTATGTCATTGCTTTTTTACAGTGTACCATTCCCCTATTCTGAAGAGCCATCAGTGGTACAGACCCCAGTTCCCACTCTGGCCGTTGTTGTTTTCTTCGTATTACACTTTGTTTAATTTCTGTCACATACAGCGCCTTCAGAAAGTCTTCGCACCCCTTGACTTTTTAAACATTTAGTTATGTTTTCAAAATGGGATTCAAATGGATTTAATGATCCTTTTTTTGTCAAGGATCCACACAAGATATATTACTGTTTTACTTTTCATGAATAAAATAAAATATCATAGATTGTTTCTTCCACGTTGACAAAACTCTATATTTTATTTTATTTATGAAAAATAAGCAGTAATATATCTTGATTAGACATGTATTCCATCCCCTAAATCAATACATGTTAGAATCACCTTTGGAAGCGACTACAGCTGTGACTGTTTTTGCGTATGTCTCTAAGAGCTTAGCATACCTGGATTGTACGATACTTGCCCATTATTTTCCCCAAAATTATTCAAGCTCAATCAAGTTGGTTGTTGATCATTGCCAGACAGCTATTTTCAGGTCTTGCCATAGATTTTCAAGCCTTTTTAAGTCAGAACTATAACTCAGCCACTCAGGAACATTCAATGTAATCTTGGTAAGAAACTCCAGTGTAGATTTGGCCTTGTGTTTTAGGATATTTTCCTGCTGAAAGGTGACTTTGCCTCCCAGTGTCTGTTGGAAAGCAGACTGTGACAGGTTTTCCTCTAGGATTTTGCCTGTGCTTACAGTAGCTCTATTCCAATGCTTTTTAACCATAAAAAACTACAGCCAACACCATGCTTGAAGAGTGGTACTCAGTTATGTGTTGTGTTGGATTTGGCCCAAACATAACGCTTTGTATTCAGTACAAAAAGTTAATTTCTTTGCCAAATGTTTTGCAGTATTACTTTAGTGCCTTGTTGCAAACAGGATGCATGTTTTGGAATATTTGTATTCTGTACAGACTTCCTTCTTCTCACTCTGTCATTTAGGTTAGTATTGTGGAGTAACTTCAATGCTGTTGATCCATCCTCAGGACAAACTGAAACTGGGTCAGCTTTGAGGGGTTATCGGGTCCAATATCTCTTAGGGCTACCCAGGATGCAGTGTGATAAAGGGGGAAATGGGTCAACATGCAGACAGAGTCATTGGGAAAGGGCCGGACCAG
>NC_092179.1:14932861-14967861 GCF_045791955.1 Oncorhynchus clarkii lewisi | reverse complement strand
GAGTGAAGAGATGGTCAGGGAGAGAAGAGTGGAAACAGGTGATAGGGTGAGTGGAAGTTTAATGAGATGGTCAGGGAGAGAAGAGTGGAAACAGGTGATAGGGTGAGTGGGAGAGTGAAGAGATGGTCAGGGAGAGAAGAGTGGAAACAGGGGATAGGGTGAGTGGAAGAGTGAAGAGATGGTCAGGGAGAGAAGAGTGGAAACAGGGGATAGGGTGAGTGGAAGAGTGAAGAGATGGTCAGGGAGAGAAGAGTGGAAACAGGGGATAGGGTGAGTGGAAGAGTGAAGAGATGGTCAGGGAGAGAAGAGTGGAAACAGGGGATAGGGTGAGTGGAAGAGTGAAGAGATGGTCAGGGAGAGAGACTGGTTAAACATAATGTGTTATTCCAGAGACTGACGTTTCTAACAGACAGTCCTACCAGACAGTAGACGTTCCTTTGTGTCCAGCCAAGAGAACCAAAATCATAGGGTTGGTTGGCATGAGATATTTTGAACCCGTGTCATTACATGTTTATTATGACTAGCCACAAAGTTTTTCAGTGATGATGAGAATAATTAATCCAGGGGGTCCTGATGTTGATGGTGATGTTATATGTCAGGCAGTGACACAGCCACCTCCTTCCTGTGAGGATGTTTGGGTATATGAGTTTACAGCACATCACTTTGTTTGTTACTCTGTCCACAGAGACTTGGCACCATAACCAGAGATAGGGTCAGTGTCCATAGCAACAAAATGTTTCCAAACAACATTTCTGCAATTTCCATGTTTAAGACAGCTGGGATGACCTAATGGTTTCTGGTGGAAACAGGTTATCAGGGTTAACCCATCTGGACCGCAGGATTACACAGTGGAAGGAAGATATAATATGGAGGGAAGAGCGAGAGAGAGAGAGAGAGCGAGAGAGGGGCTTCTGGAGTTGAGAATGGAGTATGGGTTGGGTTTGAATTGCCCTCGCTCTTCAACACACCTAACATCCAGTGCTGTGGTACCTGGCATAGGTAGGTCGAGGTCTCTAAGGTTATCTAAAGAGATTGACCCAACACTATTTTCTAGTACAAAACATATCCTGGTCCAAGGTGTCTGTGAGGTGAATGGGGAAGACAGGTGAGGGGGTGAGAACTGCAGATGAGTGAGGGTGAGATGGTAGAGGGTGAGAAAGGTGACAGTTGAGAGGGTGCCAGGGCAGAGGATCAGCACCTCACCAAGCGTGCCAGCTAGGCCTGCTGGGGTCAGGAGTTAGAGGTCATGAGTCAGGTTCATGGCGGCTCCACTTCCAAACTGGATTAGGATAGTCTGGCGACGGATGTATGGGAATGTGTGTATGTGATGATTGTGTGTGTGGGGGGTTTGTGTGTGTCTGTGTGTGTCTGCGTAGACTGAGTCACTCACATCTGGAGTGTCAGAACAGAGAGCAGTAGCCTTTATAACTGACTGGTCAAAGTGAGAGAGACAGAAAAACAGAGAGGTAATTACATGGTACCCTGTGTCAGTGACGTCACTTAAGGTCCCCTTTCAATGTCTGCCATAGTATAATGTAACCTAGTGTATGTGGAGTGCCCTCCATGCTAAATAGACAGCCTGTTGTCGTCTACACACACACTTCTTAGAACCCTGAGAAATCGCCAAGTGCATTCTGGGGCAGTTGGTGTCAGGCACAACTGCTGTTAGCAGCCCAGAAATGATCTCATCAACATTCTGACCCTTAATCCATCTCTCTAGTCTGCTCCCTACAGGGTTGCTAGATCTAAGCCCTTATTCATCTTCACTCTCCTCCTGGTCCCTATGGAGTTGCCGGATTGGGAATGTGTCTTTATCCAGGCACAGGCCTCTCTCCTCACCTCCCAGAGAGCAGGGCAGGTTCCATTGGCGTGCTGTGAAGTCAGAGCGGGGGAAAGGACCACGACGGAGGGGGGAAATGACTGATAACATGTTTAGGATATTTCCCAGGCTCATCACGAATCGGGGATTTGAAGGAATCTGGCACCACGCTGAAGGCCCTGATGACATGTCAAGGCAAGGCTGGGGGAAGGGGGTGAGGGTGAGGCGAGGCAAGAGGAGTGATTGCAGGGTGTGGGGGAGGGCTCAGCTGTGTAGTGCCCAGATGTTTGTCCCTCAGCATTGGGAAAAAAACAAATACATTAACCCTTTGAAAACTCCCTCTTTAATGAACTTGCCACTCCACACACCCCTTTACCTGGGACAGATCAAGAAGAGAAGAAACGTGCACTTATATCACCAACACCTCTGTTAGTGAGAATGAAGAGAACAGCTTGAGTCTTTCTCCCTTATCTTACCAGGGAAGAATGTGTGTCTGAGTGACGCTGAGTTACACACACACTGGGGAGTTCAAATGATATAGTTCTAACACCCACATCCTTTATCAATTAGATGTAGTTCCTTTTGAAGCAGCTTAAACAGCTGGCTGTTCGTTCTATGGGCTAAGATAGGGTTTCTACCTGTCACTCTCTCCATCCATTTTGGGCTCATGTTTGCCTGTCTCATGCTCTGTTCCCTGGGATTCTTTGGTGATGTTTTTTCATGAATGACTGTTCTGGGTCTCCAGAGATACGCTTGTGAATGGAGTTTAAGGCACGCTCTGTCATTCACAACATGTTTCACATGGTGAGTTTGAAGACCTATGAAAAGTGTGCCCCCCCCACTCACACACACACAGACACACACGCACACACAAATATACACACACTCAAACACATACACTCAAATATCTACACACACTCCCTCTCTCTTTCTCACACACACGCACATATGAACTCACATACACTGAGTGTACAAAACATTAAGAACACCTGCTCTTTCCATGACATAGACCGACCAGGTGAATCCAGGTGAAAGCTATGATCCCTTATTGATGTCATCTGTTAAATCCACTTACATCAGTGTAGATGAAGGGGAGGAGACAGGTTAAAGAAGGATTTTTAAGCCTTGAGACAATTGAGACATGGATTCAGAGGGCGAATGAGCAAGACAAAAGCTTTAAGGGCAAGAACTGCAACGCAACTGGGTTTTTCATGCTCAACAGTTTCCTGTGTGTATCAAGAATGTTCCACCACACAACGACGTCCAGAAAACTTGACACAACTGTGGAAAGCATTGGAATCCTGATCTGACAGTAGAGTGGTGTTTAATGATCCTTTTCACCTGCTTAGAGGACTCACAAACACACAATATAAGCAGTTTCCCTGCAAGCTCTGAGCCCCAGCTAACTTCATACAATTCTACACATTTTGCCAAGGGGCATTTCTTCTGCGAGACAGAGCATTTCTCCTGCAGTTTTGCAGCTAATTTCCTGTCATTCTAAACATGTTTTGATGACTTATGATGTGTTCAAATGTTATCTGGGGCCCTTGGGGCTGCAGGGGTGTGTGTTATGCCAGTGATACAGAAGGTATGACTGGCATACCACACTGTATCTATCTGCCATTCCACAGCACATCTACCACTCTTCAGAAGACAAACTCCATCTGCATTCCTGTGTAGTGCTGATCTATAACTTTGTGAAGTTAGTTCGGTTATTCAGTTAAATAGTATGTAGTAACTCTTTCTGTGTCTGTGTCTCCTGCCCTGTTCTGTTTTTAGTCTGTGCTTTACCTCTGTAGTCTGCTGACTGTCACACTGTTAACCACACACACACACACACACACACACACACACACACACACACACACACACACACACACACACACACACACACACACACACACACACACACACACACACACACACACACACACACACACACACACCACTTATCTCCTGTACAGAGAGTAGATATTGTAAAGGCAGACCCAGGCCAGGTGCCATGAGGCTGAGAGAGGGAGGCATTCAATCACACACTAATGCCTTGGCTCCAGAGACACTGATGCCTCACACACACACACACACACACACACACACACACACACACACACACGCACACACGCACACACGCACACACGCACACACACACAGCATATCTATCGAATACGTGGATGTTGATTAAGGCAGCCCCCCACACCTTTGTGTCAGAGGGGTTGGGTTAAATGCGGAAGACACATTTCAGTTGAATGCATTCAGTTGTACAACTGACTAGGTATCCCACCTTTCCCTTATCTGTGCAGTCTTTCTGTGTGATCCATATCTATGGGCCAGTCTTAGTGTATGGGTTCACATTGATAGCTGTTCTGCACATACAGTATGCATACGTATGTGTGTCTGTGTTTATGTAGCTATACAGTATGCGTGAGATTCCTCTAAGTGTAATATAAAGTGTAGGGTTTCTGTCTGTACCGTAGTGTTGATGAGGAGGTGGTTTAGTTGTATTCCACTGTGGTCCTTACAGTTCCCTCATGCCCACCAGCCCAGGGCAGAGCAGATCACATGGGAGCCAGGGGGGGAGACAATACCGCCTGTGTGTGGGAGTAATGGGGGTGGGGGGCTCAACCAAGGAGAATGAGTGTATGCAGTGTATGTGACTTTGTGTGTTACTGTCTGTTACATCCCCCTAGAGGTTATTGACCCCCCCAGTTGTTGGCTAGAGACGCCTGTGAGCAACTGGGCCGGCAGCTGAGACTGCAGACTGGGTCCCACCAGAGAGAGAGAGAGAGAGAGAGAGAGAGAGAGAGAGAGAGAGAGAGAGATAGAGAGAAAGAGAGAGAGAGAGAGAGAGAGAAAGAGAGAGAGAGAGAGAGAGAGAGAGAGAGAGAGAGAGAGAGAAAGAGCTCAGTCATCCTCCCTACACCACAGACCATATACTCTACAAGTCCTCCACTGCCCTCACTCCTTTCTCCCACACCCCTTGAACAGAACACTGGTAACCACTACTTGAATGTAGAATGGGCTGTTAACTCAAATACTTCCTTCGAGGACAATAAAGTCTAGTCTATCAATCTACAGTAGAAAACATCCCACCAATTGATTTCCAACATTCAGTCAACACTCCTATAGAACAGAGTATTCCCTTCTTTATCTCCATTACTCTGACTGGGCCCAACCAGGTGACAAGTCTAATTCACTTGTGTGTGTTTCTAATTTCCGTGGTCTTCATATAGTCCTAAATTACATGTCCAACATTTATCCAGCTGCTGGAGCCGCCCCCGAGGCCTATTGTGTGTGGCGGAGGAATGCAGCAGGTCGTCAGCTGGTGTGTGTGTGTTTTGTGTGTGTGTTTTTATGTGATTATGTTGGATTTGTGTGTGTCGATGTGTCTCTGTTGTGTAAAGGAGGATGTGCATATTGTGTGTATGTTGTGTGTGTATCTGTTGGTTGTACATGCGGGACTGAGTTTGTGTGTGTGTGTGTGTGTTTGTTTGTGTGTGTTTGTGTGTATGTGTGTGGGCAGACCTCTTGTCTGTGGCCATCACTCAGGTCAGACAGGGTCATGTGTTGTTTGTCCTGGCGAGATTCTGAAGCTGGACACTTCCGGCCTTATTTGGGCATCACATAACATCACATACATCACATCACATAACAGTGCTTACACACTGGTAGAACATGTGCTCTGTGTGTGTGTGTGTGTGGGAGGGGGGTGTATTGCTCACAGGCGTCTCTAGCCAACAACTGGGGGGGTCAATAACCTCTAGGGGGATGTAACAGACAGTAACACACAAAGTCACAGACACCCCTACCGACCAAGCCCTCCCTAACCCGGGCGACGCTAGGCCAATTGTGCGTCGCCCCACGGACCTCCCGGTCGCGGACGGTTACGACAGAGCCTGGGCGCGAACCCAGGACTCTGATGGCACAGCTGGCGCTGCAGTACAGCGCCCTTAACCACTGCGCCACCCGGGAGGCCCGATTGTGTGTATTTTTGTGGTCCTATCCATGGTGTAGCCTATGTGTCTGTTCGTAGATTGAATCCTGCGTTTGTATACAGTACTCCTCCCATAATGGCATTTAACAGGGCTTTAATTGATGAGGTGGTGAGAGAGAATAATGGCATTTAACAGGGCTTTAATTGATGAGGTGGTGAGAGAGAATAATGGCATTTAACAGGGCTTTAATTGATGAGGTGGTGAGAGAGAATAATGGCATTTAACAGGGCTTTAATTGATGAGGTGGTGAGAGAGAATAATGGCATTTAACAGGGCTTTAATTGATGAGGTGGTGAGAGAGAATAATGGCATTTAACAGGGCTTTAATTGATGAGGTAGTGAGAGAGAATAATGGCATTTAACAGGGCTTTAATTGATGAGGTGGTGAGTGAGAATAATGGCATTTAACAGGGCTTTAATTGATGAGGTGGTGAGAGAGAATAATGGCATTTAACAGGGCTTTAATTGATGAGGTGGTGAGAGAGAAGGTGAGGGTTTGGTCAGCTGAAGCTCTCAGTCACAGTTCAGCTCTGCTTTGATTCCGAAGGTTGTAGTAATAACTGTTTATTCAGGCCTGGCAGAGATACATGGGGAACACTATGCCTGCACGAGTAATAGTCCAGCCAGGTCACCCATGATACAAGTCAGTATTCGACATCCATCCATGTCTGAGGATGTTGGGAGATGATGAGGAAACCGGCCACTAGGGGAAACAGTGAGTGCTGTTACCTTCAAGTAGGTTTGGGTTTTGTTAGGGTGTCGTGGACAGGATTGGCGGATGGGCATAAGCATCTGCCTTTGATTCTGTATGTGTGTTCGCCTGTCCTGATGTCCCAGTGATAGAGTGAGTGGGTAGAGTGAGTGTTTGATAGGAAGTTGTTTTTGAGATTGTTATTTTAAACCTATCCCAAACCTTAACCCTCACCTTAAGCATTCAGAGGTAATGCCTAACCTTAACCTTAAACACTTAGAAATTTGACGTTCGGAACAAGTAAGGAAAGTTTACGTTTGAGAAACATAGATGAACGTCAAATTCTGACGTGAGCCTGTGAGAGCTTGTTGAATACTCCGTGTTGGTGCACTAAGGGACTTTGGTTGCTTCTCAGGGATTGAAGTGCTCAATCACACTACTTCAGTGTGTGTCTTACATAAGCATAACCCTTTGACCGTTGTGTACATTACTCTGGCTTTCAAGCATTTGCTGTTCAGAGAAGCAGATATGCAATTCATGCCAAGGAAAGGGATTTATCTATGTGTGTGTGTGCGTGTGTGTGTGTGTGTGTGTGTGTGTGTGTGTGTGTGTGTGTGTGTGTGTGAGTCTGTTATAAACTGCCCCTGGGAATTCCTCTCCAACAACTGTTTGACATTGGCTCCAGCTGGTGTGTGTGAGTGTATTTTCTTCCTTGGACAATGTCTTTGGGAAATCCTGTGGAAAATGTGAGTCTGAGTGGCTCGCTTCCACACTGTCATTTGTTTTTTCTGTCTTTCTTTCTCCTGTTGGAGAGATACGGTCACTTTTTCCTTCTCTCTCCGCTCACTCTATCCACTCACTCTATCCACTCACTCACTATATCCACTCACTCACTCTATCTACTCTATCCACTCACTCTATCTACTCTATCCACTCACTCTATCTACTCTATCCACTCACTCACTATATCCACTCACTCACTATATCCACTCACTCTATCCACTCACTCACTCTATCCAGACACTCATTCTGTCCACTCACTCACTCACTCACTCACTCACTCACTCGCTCGCTCACTCACTCGCTCACTCACTCACTCACTCACTCACTCACTCACTCACTCACTCACTCACTCTCTCCACTCACTCTATCCCCTCACTCACTCTATTCACTCACTCACTCTATCCACTCACTCACTCTATCCACTCACTCTATCCCCTCACTCACTCTATCCACTCACTCACTATACCACTCACTCACTCTATCCACTCACTCACTATACCACTAACTCACTCTATCCACTCTCACTCACTCTATCCACTCACTCACTCTATCCACTCACTCACTCTATCCACCCACTCACTCTATCCACCCACTCACTCTATCCACTCACTCACTCTATCCGCTAACTCTATCCACTCACTCTATCCACTAACTCTATCCACTCACCCACTCTATCCACTCTCTCACTCTATCCACTAAACTTTATCCACTAACTCTATCCCCTCACTCACTCTATCCACTCACTCACTCTATCGATTCACTCACTCTATCCACTCACTCACTCTATCCACTCACTCACTCTATCCCCTCACTCACTCTATCCCCTCACTCACTCTATCACCTCACTCACTCTATCCACTCACTCTATTCAGACACTCACTCTATCCCCTCAATCACTCTATCCACTCACCCACTCTATCCCCTCACTCACTCGATCCCCTCACTCACTCTATCCACTCACTCACTCTATCCACTCACTCTATTCATTCACTCACTCTATCCACTCACTCACTCTATCCACTCACTCTCCCTTCACTCACTCTATCCACTCACTCTATCCCCTCACTCACTCTATCCACTCACTCACTATACCACTAACTCACTCTATCCACTCACTCAGTATACCAATAACTCACTCTATCCACTCTCACACACTCTATCCACTCACTCACTCTATCCACTCACTCACTCTATCCACCCACTCACTCTATCCACTCACTCACTCTATCCACTAACTCTATCCACTCACTCTATCCACAAACACTATCCACTCACTCACTCTATCCATCTCTCACTCTATCCACTAAACTCTATCCACTAACTCTATCCCCTCATTCACTCTATCCACTCACTCTATTCATTCACTCACTCTATCCACTCACTCACTCTATCCACTCACTCTCCCTTCACTCACTCTATCCACTCACTCTATCCCCTCACTCACTCTATCCACTCACTCACTATACCACTAACTCACTCTATCCACTCACTCAGTATACCAATAACTCACTCTATCCACTCTCACTCACTCTATCCACTCACTCACGCTATCGACTCACTCACTCTATCCACTCACTCACTCTATCCACTCACTCACTCTATCCCCTCACTCACTCTATCACCTCACTCACTCTATCCCCTCACTCACTCTATCACCTCACTCACTCTATCCACTCACTCTATTCACTCACTCACTCTATCCACTCACTCACTCTATCCACTCACTCACTCTATCCACTCTATCCACCCACTCTATCCCCTCACTCACTCGATCCCCTCACTCACTCTATCCACTCACTCACTCTATCCACTCACTCTATTCATTCACTCACTCTATCCACTCACTCACTCTATCCACTCACTCTCCCTTCACTCACTCTATCCACTCACTCTATCCCCTCACTCACTCTATCCACTCACTCACTATACCACTAACTCACTCTATCCACTCAGTCAGTATACCACTAACTCACTTTATCCACTCTCACACACTCTATCCACTCACACACTCTATCCACTCACTCACTCTATCCACTCACTCACTCTATCCACCCACTCACTCTATCCACTCACTCACTCTATCCACTAACTCTATCCACTCACTCTATCCACTAACTCTATCCACTCACTCACTCTATCCATCGCTCACTCTATCCACTAAACTCTATCCACTAACTCTATCCCCTCACTCACTCTATCACTCACTCACTCTATCCACTCACTCACTCTAGCGACTCACTCACTCTATCCACTCACTCACTCTATCCACTCACTCACTCTATCGATTCACTCACTCTATCCACTCACTCACTCTATCCACTCACTCACTCTATCCCCTCACTCACTCTATCCCCTCACTCACTCTATCACCTCACTCACTCTATCCACTCACTCTATTCAGACACTCACTCTATCCCCTCAATCACTCTATCCACTCACCCACTCTATCCCCTCACTCACTCGATCCCCTCACTCACTCGATCCCCTCACTCACTCTATCCACTCACTCACTCTATCCACTCACTCTATTCATTCACTCACTCTATCCACTCACTCACTCTATCCACTCACTCTCCCTTCACTCACTCTATCCACTCACTCTATCCCCTCACTCACTCTATCCACTCACTCACTATACCACTAACTCACTCTATCCACTCACTCAGTATACCAATAACTCACTCTATCCACTCTCACACACTCTATCCACTCACTCACTCTATCCACTCACTCACTCTATCCACCCACTCACTCTATCCACTCACTCACTCTATCCACTAACTCTATCCACTCACTCTATCCACAAACACTATCCACTCACTCACTCTATCCATCTCTCACTCTATCCACTAAACTCTATCCACTAACTCTATCCCCTCATTCACTCTATCCACTCACTCTATTCATTCACTCACTCTATCCACTCACTCACTCTATCCACTCACTCTCCCTTCACTCACTCTATCCACTCACTCTATCCCCTCACTCACTCTATCCACTCACTCACTATACCACTAACTCACTCTATCCACTCACTCAGTATACCAATAACTCACTCTATCCACTCTCACTCACTCTATCCACTCACTCACGCTATCGACTCACTCACTCTATCCACTCACTCACTCTATCCACTCACTCACTCTATCCCCTCACTCACTCTATCACCTCACTCACTCTATCCCCTCACTCACTCTATCACCTCACTCACTCTATCCACTCACTCTATTCACTCACTCACTCTATCCACTCACTCACTCTATCCACTCACTCACTCTATCCACTCTATCCACCCACTCTATCCCCTCACTCACTCGATCCCCTCACTCACTCTATCCACTCACTCACTCTATCCACTCACTCTATTCATTCACTCACTCTATCCACTCACTCACTCTATCCACTCACTCTCCCTTCACTCACTCTATCCACTCACTCTATCCCCTCACTCACTCTATCCACTCACTCACTATACCACTAACTCACTCTATCCACTCAGTCAGTATACCACTAACTCACTTTATCCACTCTCACACACTCTATCCACTCACACACTCTATCCACTCACTCACTCTATCCACTCACTCACTCTATCCACCCACTCACTCTATCCACTCACTCACTCTATCCACTAACTCTATCCACTCACTCTATCCACTAACTCTATCCACTCACTCACTCTATCCATCGCTCACTCTATCCACTAAACTCTATCCACTAACTCTATCCCCTCACTCACTCTATCACTCACTCACTCTATCCACTCACTCACTCTAGCGACTCACTCACTCTATCCACTCACTCACTCTATCCACTTACTCACTCTATCCCCTCACTCACTCTATCACCTCACTCACTCTATCCACTCACTCTATTTACTCACTCACTCTATCCACTCACTCACTCTATCCACTCACTCACTCACTCTATCCACTCTATACACTCACTCTATTCACTCACTCACTCTCTCCCCTCACTCACTCTATCCACTCACTCACTCTATCCACTCACTCTATTCACTCACTCACTCTATCCCCTCACTCACTCTATCCACTCACTCACTCTATCCACTCATTCTATTCACTCACTCACTCTATCCACTCACTCACTCTATCCACTCACTCTATCCACTCACTCACTCTATCCACTCACTCTATTCACCCACTCACTCTATCCACTCACTCACTCTATCCAGTCACTCACTCTATCCACTCACTCTATCCACTCTATCCACTCACTCACTCACTCACTCACTCACTCACTCACTCACTCACTCACTCACTCACTCACTCTATCCCCTCACTCTATCCCCTCAATCACTCTATCCACTCACCCACTCTATCCCCTCACTCACTCTATCCCCTCACTCACTCTATCCACTCACTCACTCTATCCACTCACTCTATTCATTCACTCACTCTATCCACTCACTCTATCCACTCACTCACTCACTCACTCACTCACTCACTCACTCACTCACTCACTCACTCACTCACTCACTCACTCACTCACTCACTCACTCTATCCCCTCACTCACTCTATCCACTCACTCACTCACTCACTCACTCACTCACTCACTCACTCACTCACTCACTCCCTGAACTCTATCCACTCACTTTATCACTGGGACATCAGGACAGGGGTAGACACACACACACACACACTTCGATGTTATTTGCAGGAAAAAACACTGCAGAGTGATTAGATACCGCAGCACTATGCACACAGGAAGTGTCTGAAGCTGTGCTTAAGTCAAATGGTTCCCCAGGAGAAAGTGAACCCATCTACAGGAAACAGGAGCTGTTCTGTGTTGTTTCCTCATGGAACCCCCCACCCTGTGGTGCCATCATTCCTACTCCACTAAACTCTGTCTCCTTAATCAACCCTTACACATTACTAGGCTACTACTACACACACACACACACACACACACACACACACACACACACACACACACACACACACACACACACACACACACACACACACACACACACACACACACACACACACACACACACACACACACACACACACACACCACAAGTCTGATCTAGGCCATATCTCAATGTATCTTCCAGCTGATATTACATTGTCCCCCACTGAGCAAAACTGGTTGAAAATCCGTCTTTTCACTGGGCCTTCTGTAGTTCTGTTCTGGCTCATACAAGCCAGGTGTCTGAGCTGCATCAGTCTCTCTGTGTTAGTTCTCTATATGTTAGATACAGAGCCGACAGATCAGAACACACAGTCTGATAAAGACCCATGTCTTCATTACCCTTGAGATCACATCCAGTCCAATGTTATTTGACACATGCTTCGTAAACAACAGGTGTAGACTAACAGGGAAATGATTACATACAATGCAGACTTAAAGATAAAGATAAAATAAAAAATATAATTCATGTCACAAGGAATAAATACACAGTGATTTGGTAGAGCATTGTGAGTGTGCAGTGAGCATGGTTATATGTCAGCATGTATGTGTGCAAGTGTGTTTCATAGCAACTATAGAGCCATAATAGACTGAAGTAACGAGTGGAGCAGTGGGGATCTGTTAGCAATCTGCCAGTCAGAGAGCTGGGTTCTGAAGGGCCGCTGTCCAAACGCCAGCTCTGTCCACCCTACTCACTGCTGACCCTTCACGTCTGTTTCTGGAGAGAGAGAGAGAGAGACAGAGAGAGACAGACAGAGCGAGAGAGAGAGAAACAGAGAGAAACAGAGAGAGAGAAACAGAGAGAGAGAAACAGAAAGAAACAGAGAGAGAGAAACAGAGAGAAACAGAGAGAGAAACAGAGAGAAACAGAGAGAGCAGAGGAGAAGAAAGAATGAGACCTGGACTAGAGCCAGACACCTTCACAGAAACAACAAGGGGCTTGTTTTAACACAACCTCTCCTGCGAAGGCTGTACGCCCATTAGAGTGCTACAGTCAGCGTCAGTTACAGTGGGTTAGAGTTTGGCATTGCCCGGGGTAACCAGACAAACAGTGAGTCCCGACACCAGAGCCAATCAAAGTCTTAAAGGTCACTTTACACTGAGATGGAGGCGAAACAATTGGTTCTGGGCAGAAAGGCCACATTGTTGTCGTCGTCCCCCTGCTCCTCCCCAGTCCAACTGGAGAAAATGTGTTATGCATGAAGTTCTGACATCAGGCCTTTGTGTCTCCAAGCAGCGACTTACAACAGGGAGAGAGAGAGGGAGAGAGAGAGAGAGAGAGAGAGAGAGAGAGAGAGAGAGAGACAGAGAGAGAGACAGCAAATCATTTTTGCAACTTAGTACTTTTGTGCTTTAATGCTCTAGTGGAGGAACTGAGGTAGGTTAATGCGAGCTGTTGGATGCCCTCTATTCTCACCTCTCTCTTCACTCCATGTGGCAGTGTGGTTGGTGAACGGCACAGGATGGTTTGAATGAGTGTGGGAGATACACCGCTTATCTCTTGTACAGAGAGTAGATATTGTAAAGGCAGGCCCAGGCCAGGTGCCATGAGGCTGAGAGAGGGAGGCATTCAATCACACACTAATGCCTTGGCTCCAGAGACACAGACAGACAGACAGACAGACAGACAGACAGACAGACAGACAGACAGACAGACAGACAGACAGACAGACAGACAGACAGACAGACAGACAGACAGACAGACAGACAGACAGACAGACAGACACACACAGACACACACAGACAGACAGACAGACAGACACACACAGACACACACACACACACACACACACACACACACACACACACACACACACACACACACACACACACACACACACACACACACACACACACACACACTTGTCGACGGGGCCAAATTCATCTTTCCCGTCAATACCTCCCAACCTCAACCTCTGTCTGACCCCTCTGGAAATTTTCAGAAAACATTCTCATTCCCCATCCCAGCTCCAGTTTGGAATTCTGTCCCCCTCCCTCTCCCTCCAAATGCCCTTTCCTTTTCCCCAACCCTTTAAGTCATGTGTTTGTTGTTCTTTCCCACTGTTTGTTCTTCCATGCATGTTGTGTTTGATCCTGCTGGATTCCAGGACCATGTCATCAACACCGGCTGTTGTTTGCAAGCTGTTTGTTTGCGGAGTTCAACTTCAAGTTACGAGGAACATTTTTGTTTTGTCGAGTAAGATTAGATGAGGCAGTTTTCCAAGATCAATTCAAAGTAGTGGAGGTGTAGTGGTCCAATGCAAAGGGTAGTTATTAACTGTCTAGTAATATTTTAAAAAACATTGCAATTTGTCAACATTGCAAGTGTTGACAGGCTGACAGTTTTGTTGACAGGTGAGACTACTGAGCCGGGGATTCTGGGTAATCTCCCCTCCCAATACAGTAGGACACACATGAATGCACGCGCTGATCATTCTGACGCAGTCCTATAGGAGTGTCCCTGTTTAAGCCAAGAGGCTCTCAGCATAGACCCCAGTGTGTGTTAGATCCTACACACCCCAGTGCCGGAAATATCAGGCTTTGAAATGTTGGACCAGGACCAAACCTCTGAAGTGATTAAATCAACATCGCTCTCTCTTATCGCATGTGTGATATGTGTGTGTGTGTGCGCGAGTATGTGTGTTTAGTACTCTCTCAGCAGTGCTGAAATAGAAGTGTCAGACTGGGAGAGTGTCAATGTAAAGTCCTGCCTTTTTTAAACGGGCACAGTATACCTGAGGGGTCCTCTCTTCCTGGTGTGTTGCTGGTGCAGTAGCACCGCTTTGCAGGGTTCGTTAGTGCTGATCTGCTCTCAGCACCTTGCAGGCTGAATGAAACATGAAACTGCCCCCTCACTGAGTTAAAAAGGAGACCATCAGCCAATCATATCAATCTTTCTACATCTGTCCTAGCTCTCAATAACACTCCCCCCTAGCCTACCACTTCCACTAACCACAAACTCCCCCAACTACTGAAAACTCCTATCCCCACACCAGAGGAGGCTGGTGGGAGGAGCTCTAGGAGGACAGAGACAATCATTTGATTTCCGTATGTTGGATACCGTTCCATTTATTCCATTCCAGCCATTATAATGAGCCTGTCCTCCTCCTCTGCCCCACACCTCCACCCACCACCACCTCCTCCTTCTACTCTGTCCTCCAATTCAAAACCTCTTTCCCCTTTCCCCTATGGTCCAAGCCCAAACTACTAGCCACCCCTACCTACAACCCCCACCCTCACCTCCCCACCAACCCCCAACCTTATACCCCCTGTACTTACTTGACCAACTCATAGATAGGGCTGTTGCGGTTACCATACTACCGCCACACCGGTGGTCACGAGTCATGAAGGCAGTCAAATTCCACGTGACCGTTTAGTCACGGTAATTAGGCTTCTCTCAATGCAAATGTATTTGAAAATCTAATCAAACACTTCATGAGAGCCCATGAGCTCATGTTGTGCAACATTTTGCGCGAAAAAACAGAGTGATGACCTCTACTAAAAATAGAAATAGAAAGCTGATCCTCCTCTTTTTAGTTGAGTTTAGTTTTTTACAGGGACAGTGCACATTAATCAACGTTTCAGTAAGTGCCGGTTTTAGCCAGCCGGCTAATTTTCAACCGCAGTCCCTGGGCAGGTTATTAAAAACAATTACAATATAGACAATCATTGAGCAGTGATCACACGCAGAGCAACATAGGACATGCAAGACATAGCATACAGACAGAGCAACATAGGACAAGCAAGACGTAGCATACAGACAGAGCAACATAGAACAAAAAGCAGCAAGACAAAATTCATAAAAGCAACAAAGTGTTTCCACACCTCACAAGCTACAGACAACAGACAACATGGAAAGCGGCAACACAGCTAGGGATTATGTTCACAAATCTGATTGACCTTTAGCCATGTCTTCATGCATTTTGTGAAAGTGTGATATGTGGTGCAGTTATGTGTGTCTGATGGCAGTGTAATCCAGACATTGGAAGCTCTCACAGAGAAAGCGGATTTACTAAAGGTGCTTTTCCTTAAGGGAACTATACAGTCACCTCTCATGGCAGACCTTGTGGATCTGCTGCCATATATTTGGGTTTTCTGTTTAACAAAAATACTGAGTGGAGGGGGAGCCAGGCCATTTAGGATCTTGAATACAAGACATGCGTCGGTGTATTGCACAAGATTTTCCCAACTCAGGAGCTCATGCTTTCTGAGGATGTAACAGTGATGATGGCTATTGGGCTTCCTATCAAGCACTTTGAGAGCCTGTTTGTAGAGAGACTGAATGGGTTTTAATGTTGTACAGCAAGCTTTGGCCCAACTAGTCAAGCAGTATGTTAAATAGGGGAGTATCATAGATTTGATGTACAGTTTTGCTACCTCTGTAGTCAATCAGTTTCGTATCATTCGGAAATTAGCTAAGTTGAATTTGGTTATTTGAATTACCTTTTTCACATGCTTTTTAAAAGACAGGTTGGAATCAAGTACGATGCCAAGGTACTTAAAATCAGATACCACCTTGAGCTTCTCCCCTGACACATAGACATCTGGCTCAGTAGCATCTATCCATCTGCCCTCTTTGTGAAGAACATGCAAACAGTTTTTTTCACATTGAGATGCAAACACGAGTCACCAAGCCACTTTGTAACCTGGACCATTACAGTAGTGAGTTCTTGTGCAGCTTGTTGTTTGCTCTTTGCATGCACATACTGTATATCACTGTACCATCTGCATACATTTGAACTTCAGACCCAGTACAGACAGAAGGCAGATCATTAGCTATGATGTACAGGCTGAACAGGAGAGGCCCCAGTATTGACCCTTGGGGCACTCCCATATCATAGCTAACAGTGGGCGACAGCTCATTGCTCACTCTGACACACTGAGTTCTGCTTTCAAGGTATGATTTCATCCATCTCAAGGCATCGGGGGAAAAGTTGAACTTGGACAATTTTGTGATGAGAATCTCATGGTTAACAGTATCAAAAGCCTTCCTTAGGTCCAGAAACACAGCTCCAACAACAACCCCCTTTGTCCATATTGGACTTCACATTTTCCAGAAGAAAGCAGTTGGCCGTTTCTATGGAGTGTTTTGCTCTGAAGCCAAACTGCATGGAGTGTAATGTGAAGGGGCTGTTGTTGAGGTGGGCAATCAGTTGTTCTGCTACACACTTTTAAAAAAAGTTACTCACGTCAGCAGGGTGGCCCGAGTTAAAGATGGCCGTTATTATGGCCGACTTCCATACCCTTGGAAACACCCCCAGACCAATAGATGTGTTGGTGACCTTAGTAATCGGGCCAATGAGTGACTCTTTGTAGTTTTTAAGAAAGGTTGAGTCAATAAAGTAGAAATTGAAGGCTATTGTTATTTCGACTGCATCCTGTGTTAGACTGTTATTCACCATGATTTCTAGTCTTTTTGCAGTGTTACTATGGTCTTTCCCTGTTAACTTTTTTAGATTCTCCCAGATCAATTTAGAATTTCCCTTTGCTTCACCAATTATGTTAATATAATAGGTTGCCTTGGCCTGTCTGATTTCTTTCATCACCTTATTTCTCAACATGGTAAACCTACGTCTGTCATGATCTAATTTGAATCTTAGGGCTATGTTTAGAGCATAATCTCGTTCTTTCATCAGTTTCCAGATTTCTCCATTTAGCCAAGGAAGAGTGCTCCTTTGGCCAGGTTTGGATTTGATTTTCTTTAGGAAACCATTTATTGTCGTCTGGATTGTGGATAGAAAAACCTGACTATCAGCTTTCACGTCTGTATAGGACAAGAGATCATTCCAGTTAATTCCCTTAATTGCGTTTTCAAAATAGTTTAATTCACTCTTAGGTATTCTTAGTTGATCCGGCTTTCTAACAGTAGAGAGGTTAAACCTGCTCTTATAGACAGCTTTCTGGCTATAAGTGTCAGATTATGATCAGATAGCCAAGTAACCATGTTGAATGATTTAGCCACCCTCTCTCTGGTTTATTACTGAACACCAAATCATTCAGTGTTTTAGAGCAACAAGTCACCCTGGTTGGCCGTTCAACTAGCTGTGTCAATAGTCTAGGTGATGTGGGTAAGGCGGAGTCAGGCGCAGGACACAGAGATGAGTAATAATCGTAACTTTACTTAATAAACAATCTTCCATCAAGGAGAACAAAATTCCAGAGCACATAAACGAGACAACATGACAACAATAAACACGCACAAAACCATGATGGAACCAGAGGGATAAATAGGGAATAAATTATAACGTAATGGAAACCAGGTGTGTACAATCAAGACCAAACAAAAGGAAAAATAAATGTAGATCGGTGGAGACTAGAAAGCCGGTGACGGCGAACGGCGAACGCCGCCCAAACAAGGGAGAGGCACCAACTTTGGCGGAAGTCGTGACAAGATGTGTAAGGTCAAAGGTATTAGTGATCCGTTTGAGGGTTTTCCTACAAGACTTGTCTTCATAATTAATATTAAAAACTCCCATTAAGATGACCTCTTTCCCAAAATCACATTCCCTAAGCATGTTATTAAACTGATCAAAAAACACACTTTTGGTGGAAGGTGGCCTATACATTCAAATAAGGGTGTTACGAATCCCTTTTGGCCCAACAGTCTAGGGGGGATGGTAGTGAGACCCGTAACATAACTCATGTAAATGATAATAGTGACAAAGTAAAAGTGAACGAAATAACCACGACAACTGAAATAATACCGTCAAACTCAGGGTATATTTATAAACACACGGTAATGGGGGGAAGCAGGAAAAGGGGCTGAGCTGGACCCAAGGAAAGAAACAAATATGCAAAAACACCCCTAAGCTAGACTAGCCTATTTCAACAACAGCTAACTAACTAACCAAAATACAGTGGGTGGTCCGCCCAGTTCTAACTAGTTCATTTAACAAAGTTCACCTACGGGTAGTGTATGCCCATGGGCGACTTGTCTTGGTTTCCCCCTTTTCCCACCAGCAACAAACAAACACCATAACCAAAACAATACTCACAGGTGATGACAAAGTGCTATGGAGGTGCTCAAACAAAAGAAGAGGTTAAGACGCAAAGAGAGAGATCTACATACATGGCATTTACAAAGAGATTGAGCTTGAAATCTATATAGAACAGAGATCTACCAACATGGCATTACAAAGATTGAGCTCTCCTGAAATCTACCAAGAACAGCTATCTACCAACATGGCATTACAAAGATTGAGCTCTCCTGAAATCTACCAAGAACAGCTATCTACCAACATGGCATTACAAAGATTGAGCTCTTGAACAAACAAATGATGGGGTTTTTAAACCATGGGGAAGGAACTGTGATAGGGTAGGAAACAGGAGGAGGTGTGTCTTCTGATTGATGGGTTGATTGTTGACTGATTGGGGAGTGATGATTTTCACCTGTGAGGGGAGAATGAGAGAAAAGAAACACACACACACACAGGATACACACACAGGATAACTGTATCCGTAACACTCCCACCCTTAAAAGAGCAACCCTAGGGATTGCGACCACAGTATTACAATTAATACTCACAACAAAATTAATACTTACAACAACAACGTCAACCTTGCCAAAACATACAAAAATCATTTTTACACACGAGACAAAGCATCTGCCAACACATTATCTGAACCCTTTTTGTGGCGGATCTCCAAATTATAATTTTGTACAATCAGCGCCCAACGCATAAGGCGCTGGTTCTGGTTGTACATTCGGTGGAGAAAAACTAAGGGGTTATGGTCAGTATACACAATCACTGGTAGGGCACTGGAACCAATGTATACTTCAAAGTATTGCAGAGCCAACAACAAAGCAAGAGCTTCTTGTTCTATTGTCGCATAGTTTGTTTGACATTTATTAAATTTACGTGAAAAATAACAAACGGGATGATCTATTCCACTCTTGTCCTGCTGCAGTAGAACAGCACCAGCACCTCTGGCACTAGCATCTACCTCTAGCTTGAACGGTTGTTCAAAATCCGGAGCAGCAAGTACAGGGGTACTACATAAGAGTGCTTTCGCTGATTCAAAAGCTCTCTTACAATCAGGGGACAACACAAATGGTCTTGCCGGACTGAGCAAATCAGTCAATGGAGCAACTACCGCAGAGAAATTTTTACAGAAGCTACGGTAGTAGCCAACCATCCCTAAAAAGCGGCGTAGCTCTCGTCTAGTGGTAGGTGCAGGGAATGCAGTTATAGCCAAGACCTTGGCATCAACAGGGCGCACCTGTCCATGGCCAACCTCTTTACCGAGATAGGTAACAGTAGCCTTCCCAAACTCGCACTTTGCCAAGTTCAGGGTTAGAGAAGCAGCTGCCAACCGTTCACATACTACCCTTAGCGAGTGAACATGATCTGACCACTCAGACGAATAAATCACTAGGTCATCAAGGTATGCACTACAATTAGGAACGCCAGCTAATACGGAGTTAACCAGTCGTTGGAAAGTGGCTGGTGCATTTCGCATTCCAAAAGCCATGACTGAGTACTGTAGGAAGTTATCTGGGGTCACAAAGGCAGAAATCTCAGAAGCACGTGAAGTTAACGGAACCTGCCAGTAACCTTTTAAGAGGTCCAACTTGGTTACATACTTAGCAGCACCAATAGTGTCGATACAGTCGTCCAGTCTGGGTAACGGGAACGAATCTGGCATTGTGACAGAATTTACCTTTCGATAATCCGTACATAACCTGGACGTACCATCAGGTTTAGGAACCAGAATGCAAGGAGAACTCCAAGGGCTTGAACTTGGCTTAGCCAGGTCATTCTCCAACAAATATCTCACCTCATCCCTCATTATCTTCCTCTTGGAAGCGTTGATACGATATGGGTGTTGCTTGATAGGTGTAGCATTTCCAACATTAATGTCATGTTCCAACACATTTGTGCGAGTAGGAACGTCATTAAAGAGACATGGAAAACTGTGTAGTAGCCTCACAATATCATTAGCCTGTCCATCCGTTAAATGAACCAGACTTGACTGGATAGACAGCAGCATTTCTGAGTTGGGCAATCTAACACACTGCTGCTGAGTATTGCGCAACTCCAAGCCATCATCATCAATATGACAGTCCACTATCATCGCAGTAGTAGCAGAGGAGACAGCAGTACCTTCCTCTGTTTTTGAACTATCTAACTGTGTGATGGGTCGGGTGTGGTAAGCTTTCAACATGTTAATGTGACACACACGAGATTGGCGTTGTCTATCAGGAGTTTGAAGCACATAGTCAGTTTCACTTATTTTCTTTTCAATTAAATAAGGACCAGAGAAACGAGCTGACAGTGAAGATCCTGGAACAGGTAATAACACCAGTACTTGGTCACCTGGCTGTAGTGGACGAGAAACAGCCTCTTTATCATAGTGTCTTTTCATGCTCCTCTGTGAGGAAGACAGAGCTTCCTTTGCAAGAGCACAAGCTTGGTGTAGGCGCTCACGAAAGCGACTAACATAGTCCAACACATTCTCATCTCTTGTACACAACTCTTGGGACAAGAACTGTTCTTTAAGGACTTTCATTGGTCCTCTTACTGTGTGACCAAACACTAGTTCAGCCGGGCTGAAACCTAGGGACTCCTGCACAGTTTCACGAGCAGCAAACAAAACTAGAGGAACTCCCTCATCCCAATCTTTCTCAGATTCCAAACAATATTTACGTAGCATAGACTTCAGTGTCTGATGCCATCTTTCAAGCGCACCCTGAGACTCTGGGTGATAGGCGCTTGATACACGGTGCGTAATTGATAAGGATTTCAACACCTGCTTGAAGAGCTTGGATAGGAAATTGGTACCTTGATCGCTTTGTACCACCGTCGGTAACCCGAATGTCGTGAAGAATTTTATTAAGGCTTTACTCACTATCGGAGCTGTAATCCTTCTCAGAGGAATAGCCTCGGGGTATCTTGTAGCCATACACATTATCGTTAACAAAAACTGGTTACCCGATTTTGTCTTCGGTAACGGTCCGACACAATCAACCACCACATGCTCAAATGGTTCACCTATGACAGGTATAGGACAAAGAGGAGCGGGAGGAATAACCTGATTTGGTTTTCCTGTTATCTGACAGGTGTGGCATGTCCGACAGAACTGAGCCACATCTTGTTTTAAACCCGGCCAAAAAAAATGTTGAAGGATCCGATCATACGTCTTTGTAATTCCTAAATGACCAGACCACTGGTGATCATGAGCAAGGGATAACACATTCTGTCGAAAGGCTGTAGGAATCACTATTTGGTAAACAGCATTCCAATCTCCACCTGCATCAACATGGGATTTCCATTTACGCATGAGGAGATTACCATCAATGAAGTAAGCCACATTCTTCTTCTTCACCTCTTCTAACGAGACAACACTAGAAAAACATTTAGCAAGCTTGTTGTCAACCTTTTGGTTAGCAATCAGCTGCTCACGAGTGACTGGTAATTGTATTGCATCAGCAATAACTTCAACGTACTTTGCTTCTTTCCTGGGCTGTTTGTCAGAGGTGATCAGCTTCTCAGAGGTATCACACAATCCATCCTCTTGATCATCCTCTTTGAACAGAACAGTGTTCGACAAATCTATCACGTCACCCTCTTGTAGTGCCTGAGCACGAGTGACAGCACAAGCGGGGAACACATGTGGATAACTCTGTGCCAACTCATTCGAGAGAGAGTGGTCACTTTTATCCAATACTTCCAATACGGGTACTACCTTTCCTCCGGCAATATCGTTACCCATTATAAAGGTCACACCTTTCACTGGCAATTTAGGACGTACCCCCACTCTGAATATTCCACTGATTAACTCAGAGTGTACTTTCACAAAGTGCAATGGCACTGGGACAAAACCCATTTCAATACCCTGCACTAACACACTGGAACCACAGTATGTATCGTCAGATAAGGGCAACACATCAGACAATATAAACGACTGCGCCGCACCAGTATCTCTAAGGATTTTAACCGGACGCTGAGACGCTTCGTCATTCGTTAGGGACACAAACCCATCGGAAATGAATGGTTCATAACTACGGTCGGGGACTGAGACTTTCAAACTACAGTTACTCTGAGGCACCTGTTTTGTTGCAGACCTCACAACCGTACGAATTAGACCAACACCTGTTGGCGGCTTGGCACGAAGAGGCATCCCTTGTTTGCGTTTAAGCAGGAAGCAATCATTAATCATATGTCCCACTTTATGACAATAGAAACAGGAACGCTCATTCTTCTGGCGTGCTTGATATACTACTGCGGGCCGACTAGGGCTAAAGGTAGGAAACTCAGTGGATCTACTCTCAGTTTGAGCCGAAAACACACTCTTGTGCGTCAACACAAACTCGTCTGCCAACACAGACGCTTCTGCCAGGGAGGATACTTTCTGTTCGTTTAGGTAAACTACAATGCGTTCGGGTAGGCAATTTTTAAACTCTTCCAACAAGATTAACTCCCGGAGAGAGTTGAAATCAGTTACCTTACTAGCAGCATGCCATTTATCAAACAGATTTCCCTTGTCTCTAGCAAATTCCACATAAGTCTTACTAGAATACTTTCTATGAGACCTAAATCTCTGTCGGTATGCCTCAGGCACAAGCTCATAGGCACGAAGAACAGTAGCTTTGACCACTTCATAATTCAAACTGTCCTCCAGAGGTAGCGCTGACAAAACCTCTTGGGCTTTACCAGTTAATTTACACTGAAGTAATAGGCACCATACCTCTTCAGGCCACTTCAATGCTACGGCTATACGCTCAAATACACAAAAATAGGAGTCAACCTCCGACTCTCTGAACAAAGGTACTAAGGCTATCTGCCTACTAATGTCAAACGTGTTTGAGGACACAGCAGGTGAGAACGACTCACTAACAGGAACAGTAGGAACGAAGGCTAGCCTCGCTGTCTCTGCCTCCAGTTCCATCTGGCGCATTTTAAACGTCATCTGCCTCTGTTCTCGTTCTTTTTCTGCCTCCATTTTACCCATCTCCAAATCTAAATGCCGCTGTTCTTTTTCTGCCTCAATTTTACCCATCTCCAAATCTAAATGCCGCTGTTCTTTTTCTGCCTCAATTTTACCCATCTCCAAATCTAAATGCCGCTGTTCTCTTTCTGCCTCAATTTTACACATCATCTGCCGTTGTTCTCTTTCTGCCTCAATTTTACACATCTCCAACTGGAGAGTCTCTCGCCTAATTTGGGCTCTCTCTTCCACCTCTAGTTGTAACTGTGCTAAACGGACATCCCTTCTGGCATCACCGTTTGACAGTGGGGAGAGTGGATCAAAATGGGACAATGTGGCTGGTGTTTTAGCCTCGCCCTCATTATCAGACACCAATGAGCTTACAGGAGCAGTAACATCCCCTACAGTGGTAGTATGCTCAGGCAGCGGTAACACAAGCACCTGCTCTTCCAACAATACATTTAACACTAGCTGTTTAACCTCCGCCTTAACTACACTCTGCGGATCGATATTGAGTAATGGTCAGCCAAGGTCATTAAATCAACTCTACGACATTTATCAAAAACCTCCCACGAAGGATTATCCAAAAAGGACTTCAAATCAAAAGTAGCCATCTTACACTACTTCACAAGAGCCAACGAAAATAGCAAACACTAATGCTCAACACTGAACTATACCACTACAACAATCTACATGAGCGGCATGGGTGTCAGTAAAGACAAATCCCGGATGAGCCCCCACTTATGTTACGAATCCCTTTTGGCCCAACAGTCTAGGGGGGATGGTAGTGAGACCCGTAACATAACTCATGTAATGTTATGGTGAGTGAATGAGGACCCAAAAGCGAACTAACTTAAACAGAGCTTCTTTAATAACCAAACATAGGTAGGCTCAGATAGACCGGCAGATTCCGACAGGACAGGACAAGGTTACAGCAAACATGACGATAGTCTGGCTCAGGCATGAAACACAAACAAGAATCCGACAAGGACAGGAACAGAAACAGAGAGAGATATAGGGACCTAATCAGAGGGAAAAAGGAAACAGGTGGGAAACGGGGTGAATGGGTAGTTAGAGGAGACAAGGAACAGCTGGGAGAAAGCGGGGGAGAAAAGGTAACCTAACAACGACCAGCAGAGGGAGACAGGGTGAAGGGAAAGGACAGAGACAAGACACAACATGACAGTACCCCCCCACTCACCGAGCGCCTCCTGGCGCACTCGAGGAGGAAACCTGGCGGCAACGGAGGAAATCCTCGATCAGCGCACGGTCCAGCACGTCCCGAGAGGGAACCCAACTCCTCTCCTCAGGACCGTACCCCTCCCAATCGACAAGGTACTGGTGACCACGGCCCCGAGGACGCATGTCCAAAATCCTGCGGACCCTGTAGATGGGTGCGCCCTCGACAAGGATGGGGGGGGGGGGGGGGAAGACGAGCGGGGGCGCGAAGAACGGGCTTAATACAGGAGACATGGAAGACCGGGTGGACGCGACGAAGGTATCGCGGAAGAAGAAGTCGAACTGCGACAGGATTAATAACCCGAGAAATACGGAACGGACCAATGAACCGCGGGGTCAACTTGCGAGAAGCCGTCTTAAGGGGAAGGTTCTGAGTGGAGAGCCAAACTCTCTGACCGCGACAATATCTAGGACTCTTAGTTCTACGCTTATTAGCAGCCCTCACAGTCTGCGCCCTATAACGGCAAAGTGCAGACCTGACCCTCTTCCAGGTGCGCTCGCAACGTTGGACAAAAGCCTGAGCGGAGGGGACGCTGGACTCGGCGAACTGAGATGAGAACAGCGGAGGCTGGTACCCGAGGCTACTCTGAAAAGGAGATAGCCCGGTCGCAGACGAAGGAAGCGAGTTGTGGGCGTATTCTGCCCAGGGGAGCTGTTCTGACCAAGACGCAGGGTTGCGAAAAGAAAGACTGCGTAAGATGCGACCAATAGTCTGATTGGCCCGTTCTGCTTGACCGTTAGACTGGGGGTGAAAGCCGGAAGAGAGACTGACGGAAGCCCCAATCAAACGGCAAAACTCCCTCCAAAATTGAGACGTGAATTGCGGACCTCTGTCCGAAACGACGTCTGACGGAAGGCCATGAATTCTGAAAACATTCTCGATGATGATTTGTGCCGTCTCTTTAGCAGAAGGAAGCTTAGCAAGGGGAATGAAATGAGCCGCCTTAGAGAACCTATCGACAACCGTAAGAATAACAGTCTTCCCCGCTGACGAAGGCAGTCCGGTGACAAAATCTAAGGCGATGTGAGACCACGGTCGAGAGGGAATAGGAAGCGGCCTGAGACGGCCGGCAGGAGGAGAGTTACCGGACTTAGTCTGCGCGCAGACCGAACAAGCAGCCACGAAACGACGCGTGTCATGCTCCCGGGTGGGCCACCAAAAACGCTGGCGAATGGAAGCAAGCGTACCCCGAACGCCAGGGTGGCCGGCTAACTTGGCAGAGTGAGCCCACTGAAGAACGGCCAGACGAGTAGGAACGGGAACGAAAAGAAGGTTCCTAGGACAAGCGCGCGGCGACGGAGTGTGAGTGAGCGCTTGTTTTACCTGCCTCTCAATTCCCCAGACAGTCAACCCGACAACACGCCCCTCAGGGAGAATCCCCTCGGGGTCAGTGGAGGCTACTGAAGAACTGAAGAGACGAGACAAAGCATCAGGCTTGGTGTTCTTAGAGCCCGGACGATAAGAAATCACGAACTCGAAACGAGCGAAAAACAGCGCCCAACGCGCCTGACGCGCATTAAGTCGTTTGGCAGAACGGATGTACTCAAGGTTCCTATGGTCAGTCCAAACGACAAAAGGAACGGTCGCCCCCTCCAACCACTGTCGCCATTCGCCTAGGGCTAACCGGATGGCGAGCAGTTCGCGGTTACCCACATCATAGTTACGTTCCGACGGCGACAGGCGATGAGAAAAATACGCGCATGGGTGGACCTTGTCGTCAGAGAGGGAGCGCTGAGAAAGAATGGCTCCCACGCCCACCTCTGACGCGTCAACCTCGACAACGAACTGTCTAGAGACGTCAGGTGTAACAAGGATAGGAGCGGATGTAAAACGATTCTTGAGGAGATCAAAAGCTCCCTGGGCGGAAACGGACCACTTAAAGCACGTCTTGACAGAAGTAAGGGCTGTGAGAGGAGCGGCCACCTGACCGAAATTACGGATGAAACAACGATAGAAGTTCGCGAAGCCGAGAAAGCGCTGCAGCTCGACGCGTGACTTAGGGACGGGCCAATCAATGACAGCTTGGACTTTAGCGGGATCCATCTTAATGCCTTCAGCGGAAATAACAGAACCGAGAAATGTGACGGAGGAGGCATGAAAAGTGCACTTCTCAGCCTTCACAAAAAGACAATTCTCTAAAAGGCGCTGGAGGACACGTCGAACGTGCTGAACATGAATCTGGAGTGACGGTGAAAAAATCAGGATATCGTCAAGGTAAACGAAAACAAAGATGTTCAGCATGTCTCTCAGGACATCATTGACTAATGCCTGAAAGACAGCTGGAGCGTTAGCGAGGCCGAAAGGAAGAACCCGGTATTCAAAGTGCCCTAACGGAGTGTTAAACGCCGTCTTCCACTCGTCCCCCTCCCTGATGCGCACGAGATGGTAAGCGTTACGAAGGTCCAACTTAGTGAAAAACCTGGCTCCCTGCAGGATCTCGAAGGCTGAAGACATAAGAGGAAGCGGATAACGATTCTTAACTGTTATGTCATTCAGCCCTCGATAATCTATGCAGGGGCGCAGAGACCCGTCCTTCTTCTTGACAAAAAAAAACCCCGCTCCGGCGGGAGAGGAGGAGGGGACTATGGTACCGGCGTCAAGAGCTACAGACAAATAATCCTCGAGAGCCTTACGTTCGGGAGCCGACAGAGAGTATAGTCTACCCCGGGGGGGAGTGGTTCCCGGAAGGAGATCAATACTACAATCATACGACCGGTGTGGAGGAAGAGAGGTGGCCCTGGACCGACTGAACACCGTGCGCAGATCGTGATATTCCTCCGGCACCCCTGTCAAATCACCAGGCTCCTCCTGTGAAGAAGAGACAGAGGAAACAGGAGGGATAGCAGACATTAAACATTTCACATGACAAGAGACGTTCCAGGAGAGGATAGAATTACTAGACCAATTAATGGAAGGATTATGACAAACTAGCCAGGGATGGCCCAAAACAACAGGTGTAAAAGGTGAACGAAAAATCAAAAAAGAAATGGTTTCGCTATGATTACCAGAAACAGTGAGGGTTAAAGGTAGCGTCTCACGCTGAATCCTGGGGAGAGGACTACCATCCAGGGCGAACAAGGCCGTGGACTCCCTTAACTGTCTGAGAGGAATGTCATGTTCCCGAGCCCAGGTCTCGTCCATAAAACAGCCCTCCGCCCCAGAGTCTATTAAGGCACTGCAGGAAGCTGACGAACCGGTCCAGCGTAGATGGACCGACAAGGTAGTGCAGGATCTTGAAGGAGAGACAGGAGTAGTAGCGCTCACCAGTAGCCCTCCGCTTACTGACGAGCTCTGGCTTTTACTGGACATGAAGTGACAAAATGACCAGCAGAACCGCAATAGAGACAGAGGCGGTTGGTGATTCTCCGTTCCCTCTCCTTAGTCGAGATGCGGATACCTCCCAGCTGCATAGGCTCAGCTCCCGAGCCGGCAGAGGAAGATGGTAGTGATGCGGAGAGGGGGGCAACGGAGAACGCGAGCTCCTTTCCACGAGCTCGGTGACGTAGATCAACCCGTCGCTCAATGCGAATAGCGAGTTCAATCAGGGAATCCACGCTGGAAGGGACCTCCCGGGAGAGAATCTCATCCTTTACCTCTGCGCGGAGACCCTCCAGAAAACGAGCGAGCAAAGCCGGCTCGTTCCAGCCACTGGAGGCAGCAAGAGTGCGAAACTCAATAGAGTAGTCTGTTATGGATCGATTACCTTGACATAGGGAAGACAGGGCCCTGGAAGCCTCCTCCCCAAAAACAGATCGATCAAAAACCCGTATCATCTCCTCCTTAAAGTCCTGATACTGGTTAGTACACTCAGCCCTTGCCTCCCAGATTGCCGTGCCCCACTCACGAGCCCGTCCAATAAGGAGAGATATGACGTAGGCGACACGAGCAGTGCTCCTGGAGTAAGTGTTGGGCTGGAGAGAAAACACAATATCACACTGGGTGAGGAACGAGCGGCATTCAGTGGGCTCCCCAGAGTAACACGGCGGGTTATTGATTCTGGGCTCCGGAGATTCGAAAGCCCTGGAAGTGGCCGGTGGATCGAGGCGGAGATGGTGAACCTGTTCTGTGAGGTTGGAGACTTGGGTGGCCAGGGTCTCAACGGCATGTCGAGCAGCAGACACTTCCTGCTCGTGTCTGCCTAGCATCGCTCCCTGGATCCCGACGGCTGAGTGGAGAGGATCCGAAGTCGCTGGGTCCATTCTTGGTCGGATTCTTCTGTTATGGTGAGTGAATGAGGACCCAAAAGCGAACTAACTTAAACAGAGCTTCTTTAATAACCAAACATAGGTAGGCTCAGATAGACCGGCAGATTCCGACAGGACAGGACAAGGTTACAGCAAACATGACGATAGTCTGGCTCAGGCATGAAACACAAACAAGAATCCGACAAGGACAGGAACAGAAACAGAGAGAGATATAGGGACCTAATCAGAGGGAAAAAGGAAACAGGTGGGAAACGGGGTGAATGGGTAGTTAGAGGAGACAAGGAACAGCTGGGAGAAAGCGGGGGAGAAAAGGTAACCTAACAACGACCAGCAGAGGGAGACAGGGTGAAGGGAAAGGACAGAGACAAGACACAACATGACATGTAAATGATAATAGTGACAAAGTAAAAGTGAACGAAATAACCACGACAACTGAAATAATACCGTCAAACTCAGGGTTTATTTATAAACACACGGTAATGGGGGGAAGCAGGAAAAGGGGCTGAGCTGGACCCAAGGAAAGAAACAAATATGCAAAAACACCCCTAAGCTAGACTAGCCTATTTCAACAACAGCTAACTAACTAACCAAAATACAGTGGGTGGTCCGCCCAGTTCTAACTAGTGTATTTAACAAAGTTCACCTACGGGTAGTGTATGCCCATGGGCGACTTGTCTTGGTTTCCCCCTTTTCCCACCAGCAACAAACAAACACCATAACCAAAACAATACTCACAGGTGATGACAAAGTGCTATGGAGGTGCTCAAACAAAAGAAGAGGTTAAGACGCAAAGAGAGAGATCTACATACATGGCATTTACAAAGAGATTGAGCTTGAAATCTATATAGAACAGAGATCTACCAACATGGCATTACAAAGATTGAGCTCTCCTGAAATCTAACAAGAACAGCTATCTACCAACATGGCATTACAAAGATTGAGCTCTCCTGAAATCTACCAAGAACAGCTATCTACCAACATGGCATTACAAAGATTGAGCTCTCCTGAAATCTACCAAGAACAGCTATCTACCAACATGGCATTACAAAGATTGAGCTCTTGAACAAACAAATGATGGGGTTTTTAAACCATGGGGAAGGAACTGTGATAGGGTAGGAAACAGGAGGAGGTGTGTCTTCTGATTGATGGGTTGATTGTTGACTGATTGGGGAGTGATGATTTTCACCTGTGAGGGGAGAAGGAGAGAAAAGAAACACACACAGGATAACTGTATCCGTAACAAAGGGTAAAATAAATTTGGGGAGACAGTGTAACGTTCAGGCCAATACATTGTAGTTCAATATCAATAGTAGAGGCCTGCTATATTTATTTCTCAACTTTCCTAATATATTAAGCGCATTGCTTATATTTACAACAGGAGTATAGCCTACCTGAACAGAATAGGTCTGCCTTTGTACTATGGGGGATAATAGATTGACATAGGCTAGCACTTTTGCTGTTCTTTAAGCCTACTCATATTGTTGGCTGATAAAAAGTTAATGTGGATAGTTCTTCCAATATCTTCAATATGCACCTCGGAATTGGATAAGAATGCGCAGTTGCGTCCCCGATGTATCTGTCTTCACTTGTAGCCTGTGAGAAAGACCCGATCAAGTGATGGAGCGCTCAGCACTCAAGGAGTTACTGGCCGCAAAGGCATGGATTTTTTTTAGGGTGTATTATGGCCACACAAAGGGGATGCCGCTGTGAAATTCTAGGCATTATCAAGTGCTTGTCAAATTGTGAATGAGTGACTGATGTAGTGTGTACAGCCTGCACAAAAAAAACAAAGCAGAGCTCATGCCTTTCAAGCGACTTCAAAAAAGAGTCTCATCATGCAGCCTTACAATGTATTAAAAATCAAAACATATAGCCCAACGTTTGTAGCACAACTAAAGTTACATTAATAACTCTAAATTAAGCATATAGGAGTGGCTATTTCTTTGTTAACCGCTCAACACAGAATAGCTGCATGTGCTCACTCCCTTCATTGTTTGGAGAAAATATCCTTTCTATTTTATTCAGCTTTGTTCAATGGTATTTTTCATACTATAAATTAATGCCACAGAATTCTAAGCAAATCTTGTCTGCTAAATGAACTAGTGTAGCCCACAGCCATTTAGAATAGCCAGATAAGAACATAAGGACAACTCAGAGTATGCTGTTCTTCTGAAATAGACTACATTTTCTTCATATCATGCTTCTTTAGACCTGTCTAAAATAAATCATGGATTTAATGTGAAGGTGTAGGATACGATACATAGATTTATTAGACTTTTAAAATGTAGATGTTCCAAAGGTCTGCATCAGTGTCTTTCTTGTAGGCTGTGGGAGCCAGGAAATGCTAAAAGCGTTTATGTTAATTAACGATCAATTACCGTGAGACCGACAGTTATTTGCTTAACAATCACCGGCTGACGAAATTTCGTGACTGCCACAGCCCTACTCATAGAGCATTCACAAACACCCCCGGGATGCTGAGCCCCACACAGAGCCTCCATGGCTCCATTCCCAGAAAGTCCAATCCCCCAAACCTCAGATGGTAGAAACCAGATACCCGTAACATGGTGAACAGGGAAAACATGAAGTTTTCAGAGATTCTTTCTTTCATAGTTAATATTAACATCCATAGCAGGGTGTATGCTGAAAACATCCTGACCTGGATTCTATGTAGGAGTGAAAGGGGGGGAAAGAATGAAAGGAAAGGAAGAGAGGGAAGAGAAGAGGAAGGAAATGGCTCTGTCAGTGTGCTTGTCTGCTGTGTGGAGTCATGTTGAGGAGTTTGGCCGGAGATTTGAGCAGTTGTGTGGTCTGGAGACCACATATTGAGTGTCTCGGTCTTGACTCGGTCTCTGACAATTATCAGCTTCCATTCAGTCGGCGCATAAAACCGCTCAGACAATTAGACAGCTAAATTGGGCCGTAGGGGACCTCTGTCATTTTTAAAATTCCATGTATGTGTGTTCGGGTGTGTGTGTTTGACTCTGTATGGATGTGTGTCTGTGTTTCATTTAAACTGACCTCATTTCATTTACCTAGGGTTAAATGGCATCCAATAACAGTACACTCCTAGAAAAAAGGGTTCCAAAAGGGTTCTTTGGTTGTCCCCATAGGAGAACCTACCTGGAACCGAAAGGGTTCTATTTGGAACCAAACAGGGTTCTTAAAAGGATTATCCTATGGGGACAGCCGAATAACCCTTTTGGGTTCTCGATAGAAGAGTGTAGTACTAGCACACAGCTCTGTCCACTGTCTAGCTTGGTCAATACTTTACAGCTAGCTACATGTTAGATGTAGCCAAGTGCTGTTAGGCTGTACTAGCAGTAAACACTTTTAGACAACACAGAGATTAATGTAGACCTGAATATTGTCATGAGAGATGGGAAATGCCTTAGATGAGTCTGGCCCAGCTGAATGTGTACAGCCAGTCAGGAAACAGACACACAAACACATGACGTACACCCCAAACTCCCACTGCTCCAGATCCTGCAGTAACGCAAACACAAGCCAAGGGAAAGGGGGATACCTAGTCAGTTGTACAACTGAATGCTTTCAACTGAAATGTGTCTTCCGCATTTAACCCAATCAGAGAGGTGTGGGGGGGCTGCCTAATTTCGACATCCACATCTTCGGAGCCCGGGGTTTACTGCCTTGCTCAGGGGCAGAACAACATGTTTTGACTTTGTCAGCTCGGGGATTCAATCCAGCAACCTTTCGGTTACTGGCCCAACCCTGTAACCACTAGGCTACCTGCCACCCCAAGGAGTGTGTGTGTGCTTGTATGTGTGTGTGTGAGGGATCATCCAACAAGACAAATGGATCGAAGCATGAAGCGAAGAGTAAACATCAGTATGATGAAGATGATGACTAAGGAGTCCTAGAGTGATACCATTGCCTAATCCCTCCAACCATCTCCCCCTGCCGCCTTATGTGTGATCTGCCTGGTAAAGTGATCACCGTGGCGGTAAGGCCGGGGCAGTCAGATTCTCATAAAAGCAGAGTAAACACAGATGTTGATGTTGTTGTGCCAGGCAGCTGAAGGCCGAGGGCAGACACCAGAACTCTGTTATTATGATTCTACAACACACTGTTTCTCTTTAGAACAGAACGATCAGATGGTGCTAGTGCAGTAGTGTTTGTGTGTTGTGTGTGTGTGTGTGTGTGTGTGTGTGTGTGTGTGTGTGTGTGTGTGTGTGTGTGTGTGTGTGTGTGTGCGTGTGTCTGTGTGTGTGTGTGTGTGTGGTAGAGGCCCCACACAAGGGGTTAGGTCTAGACCTAATCTGCTCCCCAGTTTGTCCGTTAAGTTGTAACTGTAAATGGCAGAGGGCGTAGCCCTTTCCTCCAATCAAATGACCTAGTGGCCTCACGGGTGGAATGTTGTTAATATTTTAATAAGCCACTGAAAATCAGATGTTTCTATGTTAAGCGGTTTTGATATATTTCAGTGGTCTGTGATGTATATGAGGTGGAATATTGGGATGCAATCTCAAGATGGAATACATTTCAACTCCATATCATACATGGTACAGGTGTATTCTTCAATTTAAGCCCATAACCATGTGTGATGTGTATACTTTTGTCTCAAAGTAGATTTGTTTAAGACTACCAAGAAACGCTCTGTGTGACCCTGATTTAGCCCACTGCAGTAAAAGGTTAAACTCAAGTTACCTGGGGAGCCAATTTTAGCGGCCAGTATCGCTTTCATGGGAGTATTGCTTTCTTGCACAATTCCATAGTCTATTACTATGTTCTTTATTCAGTATCAGTACCTTAGTAAATTACCTGACCTTAACCCTCCCCTCTCTCCCCCTTTACAGACAGTAAGGCCATCGTGGATGGGAACCTGAAGCTTATCCTGGGTCTGATCTGGACTCTGATCCTGCACTACTCCATCTCAATGCCCATGTGGGAGGACGAGGACGATGAGGACGCCAAGAAGCTGACCCCCAAGCAGAGGCTGCTGGGATGGATCCAGAACAAGGTGCCCCAGCTGCCCATCAACAACTTTCACCGTGACTGGAGGGATGGCAAGGCTCTGGGAGCCCTGGTTGACAACTGTGCCCCAGGTAAGAGCTGATCCAGGATCTGTGACTCATCCTGTTCTTAGACTCTGCTGGCTTGGAGCTGATTCAGAAACAGTTTAGTGTTAGTTAATTTCAGTGGAAGGATGTCAGGGCCCTGGGGGCACTGATTGACAACTGTGCCCCAGGTAAGGCATCGAGGAGCAGTTTGAGTGCAGATTGTCAGTCTGTAAGAACTGCAAGAGCTTTGTAAGAGCTGATTCAAGATGTGAACATTCATTTGTTGACAGTCGTCTTCCAGGTTGCAACTCATTTGAGAGCTGTTTGAGGGTTGATTAATCGTCCATACTATTCACAGTACTCTAAACACTAACCTCAGCCATAA
>NC_092179.1:14887861-14922861 GCF_045791955.1 Oncorhynchus clarkii lewisi | reverse complement strand
ATTGCCCCTATCTGTCTGTGTGGTGAGCATGTTTGTGTCTATCTCTCCGTGTGTGGCCAGTTGATGCAATAACCGTCTTGTGGGTTGACAGAAATACTCCAAAGCCTTCTCAGTTAAATGTGCACTACAAAGTAAGCTTACCTGGCAGAAGTATATCATGCGTAAATATATAATTTGTATCTATTATTTGTTATTTTCAAACTTTTCCATGCAAATGGAAAAAATGATAAATGTAATCATTGTAAATGATGCAGACAACTACATTGATAGAAGCCACAATCTATTAGCAATATAAAAGCTGATCCACCCTCTAAAGAATACAAAGACAATAATAACAATAACTTTGCCATGAAATGAGCAGCAGCGGTACAGAACCATCGCTAGACCGGCACATTCGACGGCACATTCCTCACTCGCTAAATGCACCATTAAAGGGCCAGATGCACAAATAAAGAGCCAGATGCACAAATAAAGAGCCAGATGCACAATTAAAGGGGAATCGCACTCACTTTTACTTTTCTTCCAGACCAAAACAAATGGCCTTCTAATGTAATTTAACCATCGATATGGACTCAGAACATCCAATTTCGTCGTTTCTCTATGAACGTTTGTAATTTTGAGAGTGAATCAAGGAAAAATTTAACTGAGAAAACAATCTGGAAAAATATAAAACATAATTTGGGGAAAAAATCACAGATTTTATAGGGCCCCCCTTAGAGTTGTTAATTAACAATTATTTTACCAGGTATATTGACAGAAAAGACAGTGCACTACTTTCTCTTGTACACTATGGACCCGGGGTTGAATTGAGACATGTTGGCTGGGTGGGGTTGGGGGAATGGAATGGGAGGATGGGGGTGGAAGCCCTCTTGTTTTTCTTTTCTTATCCTGATACGGAATGTATTATAACTTAAACTCTGTATGTATTTCTTAAATTTTTTCCCCCTTCGTTTGGGTGGCAGCCTATATGTTTAATAAACGTATCATTTGAAATGGTCAATAAAATCTAATCAAATTGTATTAGTCACATGCGCCGAATACACCTTACAGTGAAATGCTTACTTACGAGCCCCTAACCGACAGAGGTTTAAAAAAAATACAGATAAGAATAAGAGATAAAAGTAACATGTTATTAAAGAGGAGTAGTGAAAACATAATAGTTGAGATAGTAGCCATTTGACTAGATATTCAGGAGTCTTATGGCTTGGGGGTAGAAGCTGTTTGGAAGCCTCTTGGACCTAGACTTGGCGCTCCGGTACCGCTTGCCGTGTGGTAGCAGCGAGAACAGACTAGCTTGGCGTTAGTCTTCGACATTTTTTAGGACCTTCCTCTAAACACCTATTGGTAAAGAGGTCCTGGATGGCAGGAAGCTTGGCCCCAGTGATGTACTGGGCCGTATGCACTACCCTCTGTAGTGCCTTGTGGTCGGAGGCCGAGCAGTTGCCATACCAGGCATGATGGAACCAGTCAGGATGCTCTTGATGGTGCAGCTGTAGAACCTTTTGAGGATCTGAGGACCCATTCCAAATCTTTTCAGTCTCCTGAGGGCGAATTGGTTTTGTCCCACCTGCTTCACGACTGTCATGGTGTTTGCAATAAAAAATAACAAAACAAATAAAACATAGGTAAAAAACAGACTTCCTTAACAATCGCCCAAAGGCCTTCTGTTTATTCTGTATGTTTATACTGTATATTAGGTGCAATAATTATTGTTGGAAAGGAAGGTGTTTATCCTGTTTACATCTGTCAGCACAGAATAAGTGACAGAGGGCCTCCATCTCCATCCTTTCCCCCGTCAGGTATTGATCCCAGAGGTAACATGGTGCTGAAGCCGGCTGAGTTCATCGTGGAGACAGTGGAGGCGGGGCTAGGGGAGGTGCTGGTCTATGTGGAGGACTCAGAGGGACACACAGAGGAGGTGGGGCACTCTCACTCACATTAACCCATAACTCCTCAATCCCTTACTCCTCAATCCTGAAGATGCTGTTCATTTGCCCAATTTGCTGTTCTCTCTCCTTTTCTCCCGTCTCACCCCTCTCTTTCTGTTCCAGGCCAGAGTGATCCCCAACAATGACAAGAACAGGACGTACTCTGTCATCTACCTGCCCAAAGTGGAGGGCCTTCACAAGGTAACACACTTACAGTACCTGTATATACATACTTAAATATTTTGAATTTTAGTTTATAAACTTCAGTAGTATGGGATTTCCTCCAGTGGCCTAACAGGGGTCTATGCGTGTTCTTTTCCCCAGGTGAAGGTGATGTTCGCTGGGCAGGACATAGACAGGAGTCCCTTCGTGGTGAGTGTGTCCAAGGCCATGGGAGACCCCAACAAGGTGCAGGCCAGAGGACCAGGACTGGAGCCTGTAGGCAACGTGGCTAACAAGCCTACCTACTTCGACATCTACACAGCAGGTAGAACATGCTTACACATCTGGGGAGGACCATGTTCATGGTATGGAAGTAGATAATCTATCTACCTTCCCTATTGAAATCCCCTAGTTTAATCAATAGGGTTGTAAGTAAATCTAAGGATTCTTTTAGAGTGATCATTAGCTTTGCAATATTAGCTGATATTTATTCCTTCAATCATGATGACAAAGTACATGTATGTATTTGTTCTCTCTACCGTCCTCCAGTGTTACGTCCATTTCTGTCCCCTGAACACACAGTAGAAGGTGTTAGCACATCTCTTTTTGTTCTCAGGTGCCGGTGCTGGAGACGTGGGTGTGATCATTGTGGACTCCCAGGGCAGAAGAGACACCGTGGAGATCATTCTGGAAAACAATGGGGACAGTATTTTCCGTTGTACCTATTGCCCTATCCTGAAGGGGCCTCACGTTATCTACGTGACGTTTGCTGGGCAGCAGATACCCAGAAGCCCTTTCACTGTCCACATCTCAGAGGGTAACACACACACACATGCCTGTGCGCACGCACACACACACACACACACACACACACACACACACACACACACACACACACACACACACACACACACACACACACACACGCACGCAAGCACTTATGCATGCACACACACACACACACACACACACACACACACACACACACACACACACACACACACACACAAACACACAAACACAGATTTTATTGATCGTACTGATTTTTTATAGTAATCCACTATCTGACTCCCTCCCTCTCTTTCTAATCTGAGTAATATTGAGTTTTAATGCCTAGACTGACCTCACTACTAAACATTTGATCTCCATAACAGACAGTGATAACCTGCCTTAACTCTCTGAACCACCCATACCGGATCCGGGATAATTGTCATCCGCAACGCTGAATAGCATAGCGCCACAGTCAAATAATATTACTAGAAAATATTCATATTCATGAAATCACAAGTGCAACATTGCAAAACACAGTTTAGCCTTTTGTTAATCCACCTGTCCTCTCAGATTTTTAAATTATGCTTTACAGCGAAAGCAATACAAGCGTTTGTGTAAGTTTATCGATCACTCGACAAAACAATAAGTACACTTAGCATCAGGTAACTTGGTCACGAAAATCAGAAAAGCAATCAAATTAATTGTTTACCTTTGATGATCTTCGTATGTTTTCACTCACGAGACTCCCAGTTAGACAACAAATGTTCCTTTTGTTCCATAAAGATTTTTTTTATATCCAAATACCTACGTTAGTTTGGTGCGTTATGCCCAGGAATCCACCGGAAAGAGCGGTCACGACCATGCAGAACAAAAATGGAGCAATGGGAGGGTATGGAACATGGAGTTTTAAATAGAAGCCACTTCCTGGTTTGATTTTTTCAGGGTTTCGCCTGCAATGTCAGTTCTGTTATACTCACAGAAAATATTTGTACAGTTTTGGAAACTTTAGAGTGTTTTCTATCCTAATCTGTCAATTATATGCATATTCTAGCATCTGGTCCTGAGAAATAGGCCGTTTACTTTGGGAACGTTATTTTTCCAAACATAAAAATACAGCCCCCTAGCTTCAAGAGGATAACAGACAGGCCCCCGACATGGTCTGAAGTCTTTTGGGTTATTCTGAAAATTGTTGGGTTAGGGTTGGTGAACCCTTGGTTTGTGGGAGGACTCTGGATGGCTTCTGAGTGTTGGAGCAGCAGGGTTCTAAGGTGTGGGTTCTGGTGGTTCTCCAGAGTGACCTGTCCTGTTCCTGCGTGTGTGTCATGTTGTTGTTGTTCCTCCATGCAGCTCCACCGAGCGCCCTGCCCCCTGGCTCTCCGGTGCAGATAGTGCCCCAGTCCATACGCACCCCACCCACAGACAAGGCCAAGAGAGTGCCCCCCCCAACACCGCCCAAACCCAGGCGACCAAGTTAGTACAGGCCTGCCCGTGGAGGAGAGACTGGAGCCTGCCTGCGCCAGCCTGGTCCCCCCTAAACTCAAAACTATACCCCCAACCCCCGTGATGCACTGCACCAGGGGTCCCCAGCTTGATGGCATGTGCTGGCGCTTAGCCCTCTGTGGCTTTACCCCCCCCTTCAAACCAGCCAGCTTCCAAAGAGAGAGAATGAGAGGGAATGAGTGAGTTTGTAACTGAAAGAAGAAATGAAAGGATGAGGGAGAGAGAATGCAAGAATGAAAGAAAAGGAAGAGAGTGAATGGGAGAAAGAAATGCAGTTCCTCCTCATTTTAACAACAGAGGTAGCACCATCCATCCATGTGGTTGGCTGGTTTTGGACGGTCACCTTTACAGACGCTCAGGAGTTCTTCAACACACAGAGGTCACACACTTACAGTGCATCACCTTCTTCAAAAATAGAAGTACATTGGTCTTCCAACATTGTCTTATTGCAATAATCTTTGAATACTGCATATCAAAAAAGTGATCAAATAATCCCACACACATTCATTTCTATCCAGTTTGTAGCTCACTTTGGCTTAATATCCTGTAACACGTGATTTGATTTCTTCCACGTGTGACGTTAAATTGACTTGACGATTTAGAACAGAACTAATGAGTAACAACACCCATGAATTAACAAAAATTGATTTTAACAAAACAACAGCATCATAGTGTACCATAACACAGTTTTTTTGTGATAGTTTCCCAATTCACCTTTTGATAACCTAGAAACAAACAATCCTGTTCAAGTCAAACGAAAATCGATTGTCTTAACTTTTGACCTTTGATTCATTGGACGAGAGCGAACGTCAGCGTGACCGTCCAGACGTGTGTGAGTCTTACATACCTCATTACACTGTCTACTTGTCATCCTCATTTTCATCACCCTCCAGACCAAAGCAATCGCTCTGTGTTCAGTCAGCCATTTACAACTTTACATTTTCTGACTAACACTGAACATGCAAATGCTCCTCCATTTGTAGCTTAATGTTAACCTGACATTTCTTAAATCTTTTTCATAACATAACAAAACAATAACATTGTTTGTCTTCATAACCCACTTTAATAAGCCTCTCTATCAAGAGGTTTTCCATAAATCTATTTAACTTTTCATTCAGTTATTTTATTAAGTTGTTTTCCATATTTTTCTTTTGGTCATCTCTAAACTTGTCTCTAAACATCTCTAAAATAAAATGATGATGAATTGGGAGAGTTAGCTGGTTGTTTCTTCCTAATTTCACAAAATTGCTGTAATGTTTTCTGTGGCCAAGGCATTTTTCCAGTCCTATTACAGCACTGGTAATTAGCTAATTGAAAGCCTGCAGCATCATAACTCAAGATGTTAGCATAGTTATGCTAGCTATTTTTCCTTGGAATGTTTTGCCATCTAACTAGAGGTTCGCCGTGTAACATCATTGTATTCAAGCCCATAGAAATGATTTCAACATGTCTTATTGTTTTCATTTTGACTCATCCATTCAAGCCCAGTGTCTTACAGTAACCCGTCTTTGTTCTCTGTCTAGCTGTTCTGCAGGTTTATAACTCCTGTTCAATGTCCATCTCTCCTGTTGCTTCTTCCCTGGTAGCCCATGCAGACTGTAGCCCATGCAGACTGTAGCCCATGCAGACTGTAGCCCATGCAGACTGTGCTTCATGCACCACCATTCAACCAACTAACTAACAGCCAACCTCTGCCGCAGCCTGTGTGTGTGAGTGTGTATCCTCTTGTCTTCTTGTCTAACCACGTTACCCCTCGGTGGTCCCACAGCCAGCAACCCCAACATGTGCCGGGCTTCAGGGAGAGGTCTCCAGCCTAAGGGGGTGAGGGTGAAAGAGGTGGCCGACTTCAAGGTGTACACCAAGGGAGCCGGCAGCGGAGAGCTCAAGGTCACCGTCAAGGGGCCAAGTGAGTGTGTGGATATGAGTGTAGTATTTTGTATTGTTTATGACTTGCCACCACATTCATTTACTGGTTTCATAGGGGCATAAATACTCTTCATGAAATGTAATGCTTTTCAATGGTCTAGTTGTGATAGGAAAGCTACTGTATGCTCTGGCTAGCCTTTGACCTCTGAGCTGCTACAGTGCCTTGTGAAAGTATTCGGCCCGCTTGAACTTTGCGACCTTTTGCCACATTTCAGGCTTCAAACATAAAGATATAAAACTGTATTTTTTTGTGAAGAATCAACAACAAGTGGGACACAATCATGAAGTGGAACGACATTTATTGGATATTTCAAACTTTTTTAACAAATCAAAAACTGAAAAATTGGGCGTGCAAAATTATTCAGCCCCCTTAAGTTAATACTTTGTAGCGCCACCTTTTGCTGCGATTACAGCTGTAAGTCGCTTGGGGTATGTCTCTATCAGTTTTGCACATCGAGAGACTGAATTTTTTTCCCATTCCTCCTAGCAAAACAGCTCGAGCTCAGTGAGGTTGGATGGAGAGCATTTGTGAACAGCAGTTTTCAGTTCTTTCCACAGATTCTTGATTGGATTCAGGTCTGGACTTTGACTTGGCCATTCTAACACCTGGATATGTTTATTTTTGAACCATTGCATTATAGATTTTGCTTTATGTTTTGGATCATTGTCTTGTTGGAAGACAAATCTCCGTCCCAGTCTCAGGTCTTTTGCAGACTCCATCAGGTTTTCTTCCAGAATGGTCCTGTATTTGGCTCCATCCATCTTCTCATCAATTTTAACCATCTTCCCTGTCCCTGCTGAAGAAAAGCAGGCCCAAACCATGATGCTGCCACCACCATGTTTGACAGTGGGGATGGTGTGTTCAGCTGTGTTGCTTTTACGCCAAACATAACGTTTTGCATTGTTGCCAAAAAGTTCAATTTTGGTTTCATCTGACCAGAGCACCTTCTTCCACATGTTTGGTGTGTCTCCCAGGTGGCTTGTGGCAAACTTTAAACAACACTTTTTATGGATATCTTTAAGAAATGGCTTTCTTCTTGCCACTCTTCCATAAAGGCCAGATTTGTGCAATATACGACTGATTGTTGTCCTATGGACAGAGTCTCCCACCTCAGCTGTAGATCTCTGCAGTTCATCCAGAGTGATCATGGGCCTCTTGGCTGCATCTCTGATCAGTCTTCTCCTTGTATGAGCTGAAAGTTTAGAGGGACGGCCAGGTCTTGGTAGATTTGCAGTGGTCTGATACTCCTTCCATTTCAATATTATCGCTTGCACAGTGCTCCTTGGGATGTTTAAAGCTTGGGAAATATTTTTGTATCCAAATCCGGCTTTAAACTTCTACACAACAGTATCTCGGACCTGCCTGGTGTGTTCCTTGTTCTTCATGATGCTCTCTGCGCTTTTGACGGACCTCTGAGACTATCACAGTGCAGGTGCATTTATACGGAGACTTGATTACACACAGGTGGATTGTATTTATCATCATTAGTCATTTAGGTCAACATTGGATCATTCAGAGATCCTCACTGAACTTCTGGAGAGAGTTTGCTGCACTGAAAGTAAAGGGGCTGAATAATTTTGCACAAGTTTGAAATATCCAATAAATGTCGTTCCACTTCATGATTGTGTCCCACTTGTTGTTGATTCTTCACAAAAAAATACAGTTTTATATCTTTATGTTTGAAGCCTGAAATGTGGCAAAAGGTCGCAAAGTTCAAGGGGGCCGAATACTTTCGCAAGGCACTGTATGTGTGACCCTTGTGTGACCTGTTTGTGACCCCCTCAGAGGGACTAGAGGAGCCTGTGAAGGTGCGTGACGCGGGAGACGGGGTGTATGAGTGTGACTACTACCCCATCATGACTGGCAAATACACCATCACCATCACCTGGGGCGGACAGACCATCCCACGCAGGTAAAACCCTGTCCTCCCCCCTATTCTGCTGTGGGCACAACCACATGAAAGTTACAAAGGCAATGTGCTCAACCATTAAGGGCTTTCCTGTGGTGTCCTGGAAGAACAGATGTTGAAATAACTTAAAGAAGCCAAAATGACCTGTGATGAGTCTCATGTTATGAAGCGTACATTCCTGCATTCCTTGGAGTTTAATGGTTGGGGGGAGGGGGGGGGGTTGGAACTGGAAATATCACTGCTGCCCAACATCAATTACGTGAATTTTACTGACATTACAGTCAATGGGGCTATAAAGGATTCCTGTTTGACGAGACCATCCCTGACTGTATGTGTGTCTATGTATGTATGTGTCTGCATTAACATGTGTGTGTGTGTGTGTGTGTGTGTTTCCTGCAGCCCGTTTGAGGTGGGGGTGAGTGAGGACGTGGGGTCCCAGAAGGTGAGGGCGTGGGGGCCGGGCCTGGAGACAGGCATGGTGGGGAAGTCAGCTGACTTTGTGGTGGAGGCCATCGGCACAGAGGTGGGAACTCTGGGTAAGTCTGATGGCCGTTAGAAGAGAAAGACACAGGATTATACTATTGAAATTCTGGCATGACTGTCAGGCAATTTATGTCCAAGCAGACACACACACACACACACACACACACACACACACACACACACACACACACACACACACACACACACACACACACACACACACACACACACACACACACACACACACAATAGTTATTAGTTGGAGAGTTGGAGAGATTAAAGCCCACATTTTGGGGGTCACTTGTCACGGAAACCAGCGCAAGGCCTGAGGGCTTCCTGTTCCTGTCACATGATCAGTCTGACCTGCCAGCTGAGGGAAAAGGTCATGACCCCTGATGGTTCACCTTATCACAGTTATTATACGAATTAGGATGAATTTACTCTTCTTTCTCTGTCTTCTACCTCTATCGCATGCGACAACAAAACCAACCTACCCATATTTCTTAGTCTGTTGCCATCTATGCCTGTTTGCCTCTTTGTTGCCAGTGTATCTGTGTGCATTTCTGTGTGTGTGTGAGCTTATATCTCTACCCACCTCTATATCATGTGTACCTATACCTCTCTCCCTGTCCCTGTTCATCCCCAGGTTTCTCCATCGAGGGCCCGTCGCAGGCTAAGATAGAGTGTGATGATAAGGGCGACGGGTCATGTGACGTACGTTACTGGCCCACGGAGCCTGGCGACTACGCTGTTCACGTCATCTGTGACGACGAGGACATCAAGGACAGCCCCTTTATGGCCCACATCCTCCTCACAGCCAATGACGTGTTCCCTGAGAAGGTTAGACCCCACCTCTTCACATTTACCCCACCAGCTTGCCAGCCTGCAGAACGATAATATTAAAGTGACGTAACAGTAAGAGAATGGCATAAAGGCTACGTAAGGATGACATAACAGCATTATAAATGCCTTCTCCTTGCAGGTGAAGAGCTATGGCCCAGGTCTGGAACCGATTGGCTGCATTGTCAACAAACCAGCAGAGTTCACCATTGATGCAAGTGGAGCCGGCAGGGGCCAGCTGAAGATATACGCCCAGGATGCAGAGGGCTTCCCCATAGACATCCAGATCACAGAGAACGGAGACAGCACCTTCCTCTGTGTCTACATTCCCACCAAGCCCATCAAACACACCATCATTATCACCTGGGGAGAGGTCAACGTCCCCAACAGTCCCTTCAGGGTAAGACTGACCACCCAACTCTAACAGACTGTAATCAAATACCTGTTAGAGCAGGGCTCTCCAACCCTGTTCCTGGAGAGAGACCCTCCTGTAGGTTTTCACTCCAACCCCAGTTGTAAATAACCTGATTCAGTTTATCAACCAGCTAATTATTAGAATCAGGTGCGCTAGATTAGGGTTGGAACAGGGTTGAAGAGCCCTGTGTTAGATACACATACAGTACACAGGTACAGTACGAAACTTACAGCGTTCTATTGCAAAGTCAGTGCATTTGCAAAGATAGTATACAGCTTTGTACAATGTTATAGTACTGGTAATGTATGGTCATTGCTGTGTGTGTGTGTGTGTGTGTGTGTGTGTGTGTGTGTGTGTGTGTGTGTGTGTGTGTGTGTGTGTGTGTGTGTGTGTGTGTGTGTGTGTGCGTGCGTGCGTGCGTGTGTGTGTGTGTGTGTGATTGTGTGTGCGCGTGTGTGTGTGTCTCAGGTGACCATCGGAGAGGGCAGCCACCCAGAGAATGTGAAGGTGTATGGTCCAGGTGTGGAGAAGTCAGGTCTGAAGGCCAACGAGCCCACCTACTTCACTGTGGACTGCAGCGAGGCAGGACAAGGTGAGATGCAACAGAGAAATACAACACATAGAAGGGTCTTCATTACTCAACGTTGTAGCTGACAGTTTGCAACCTGAATGGGTATTGTTGAGTGGGTTCTAACACTGATGAGTAGTTTGTTGCCATCTGCCTTCTCAATGTTAAACAATCTTACTTGCGTTTTTCCACTCCAATGTTCATCCCCTTCCTGAATTCCCTAATCCCGGACCCCTTCACTCCCATTCCCATTCCTCAGGGGATGTCAGTATCGGCATAAAGTGTGCACCCGGCGTGGTCGGTCCGGCAGAGGCAGACATCGACTTTGACATCATCAAGAACGACAACGACACGTTCACAGTGAAGTACATGCCCCCTGGCCCCGGACGCTACACCATCATGGTGCTGTTCGCTGACCACGTGAGAGAAAGAGAAACTACGCCACCATTTTTAGCTTCATTATTATGAAACCAAACAATGACAATGACCTTCCCACTTTGACCCTTGACACAGGAAATACCCATCAGCCCTTTCAGGATCAAGGTGGACCCCTCCCATGACGCTAACAAGGTGAGGGCGGAGGGACCCGGACTCAACAAGACAGGTGAGACTTCTAGTAACCATGACAACAAGCCGCCGACATGGCCAATAGAGCAAAATCACATAAAACTATGATGCTAATAATGACTTTAGAGATACAAAACAATGGATATCAATGTCCAATTCTGGTATTTTATTTAATTCTATGATAATGACTGTTAATGCAGCTGATTAGTAGATCAGTTGTATTGATCATGAATGTCCCTCTGTGTGACAACGTCTAGGAGTGGAAGTAGGTAAGCCCACCCACTTCACCATCTACACCAAGGGAGCGGGCAAGGCCAAGCCTGAAGTGCACTTCACCGGAGCAGCCAAAGGGGACGCCGTTCGAGACTTTGAGATCATTGACAACCATGACTATTCCTACACTGTGCGCTACACTGCAGTGCAACAGGTATGTAACCATGACTACTCCTACACCGTGCGCTACATTGCAGTGCAACATGTATGTAACCATGACTACTCCTACACTGTGCGCTACACTGCAGTGGAACCGGTATGTAACCATGACTACTCCTACACTGTGCACTACACTGCAGTGCAACATGTATGTAACTATGATTACTCCTACACTGTGCACTACACTGCAGTGCAACATGTATGTAACCATGACTACTCCTACACTGTGCACTACACTGCAGTGCAACAGGTATGTAACCATGACTACTCCTACACTGTGCACTACACTGCAGTGCAACAGGTATGTAACCATGACTACTCCTACACTGTGCACTACACTGCAGTGCAACAGGTATGTAACCATGACTACTCCTACACTGTGCGCTACATTGCAATGCAACAGGTATGTAACCATGACTACTCCTACACTGTGCACTACACTGCAGTGCAACATGTATGTAACTATGATTACTCCTACACTGTGCACTACACTGCAGTGCAACATGTATGTAACCATGACTACTCCTACACTGTGCACTACACTGCAGTGCAACAGGTATGTAACCATGACTACTCCTACACTGTGCACTACACTGCAGTGCAACAGGTATGTAACCATGACTACTCCTACACTGTGCGCTACACTGCAGTGCAACAGGTATGTAACCATGGCTACTCCTACACCGTGTGCTACACTGCAGTGCAACAGGTATGTAACCACGACTACTCCTACACCGTGCGCTACACTGCAGTGCACATATGTTCAGTATGTCCATACGTCATAATATAACAACTCATTCATCTTTTTCTCTCTCTCTCTCTCTCTCTCTCTCTCTCTCTCTCTCTCTCTCTCTCTCCATCTCCCATATCCTCTTTCTCTCTCTTTCTCTCTCTCCCTCCCTGATTCCCCACCATATCGCCCTCTGTCTCTCCCTCTCTCATATCTCTCTCTCTCTCTTCCCCATCTCTCCCTCTCTCTCGCTCTCCCTCTCTCACCCTTTATTCCTCCCTCTCTGTCTCTCCTTCGCTCTCTCTCCCCCCTCTCACCCTTTCTCCCTCTCTCTCTCTGTCTCTCCCTCTCTCAGGGTAACATGTCTATCTCAATCTGCCACGGCGGTGACCCCATTCCCAAGAGCCCCTTCAACATCACTGTGACTCCGCCTCTTGACCTCAACAAGGTCAAAGTTCAGGGGTTGAACAACAGTGAGTAACTAAGAAACTGACCAGGAAATAACCACTGTTCATCACATGGAAGAGTGTGACCTCATGACCTCCAACACACTTGTCTTCCCCAGAACACACAGCCATAGATAATACATTGGCATTCTTCTGACAGTTACTTCATTTAAGAAGAAATATATAAAATCAACTGGCCCTCCCTCGTGATATTCAATACTGCCAAGGAATTATTTGACTGATTCACCAAGGACAGTATAGTATTTGTTTTGTGTGATGGCTTGGCTCCATAGTCATATAGAAAATAATTATGATCCCCTAGGTATCTAGTCATTCCAGTCTGCTAAATTCAAATCTATTGTTTTCACTTTGGTGCCAAATAGGAATGTAGGCTATAGCCCAGCCTGATACCCTGTGTGTGTGTGTTTGTGTGTGTGTGTGTTTGTGTGTGACCTACAGAGGTTGACGTTGGGAAGGATCAGGAGTTCACAGCGAGCACGCATGGCGCCGGTGGCCAGGGCAAGTTGGATGTGAAGATCACCTCGCCCTCTCGTCGGCCAATCCCCTGCAAGCTGGAGTCTGACACGGCCAACGAAGTGCACACTGTGAAGTACATTCCCCCTGAGGAGGGACCCTACAAATTGGACATCAGCTATGATGGGAACCCTGTGCCTGGGAGCCCCTTCACTGTGGAGGGGGTGATGCCCCCTGACCCCTCAAAGGTAGGATACACCTGAGACGAACACACACACACACACACACACACACACACACACACACACACACACACACACACACACACACACACACACACACAACCTGTGTACTGTACAGTAAGCACTGTAGAATACAGATCACCAAAAGATTGTGTGGACAAAGCTAGTGGGTTTTACACTTTGAGTTATGCTGGAAGGAATGTTCAGACATTTCACAACACTGTGCTGCTCTGTCGAGCGATTGGTCCAGTCGGCATGGGGTTAACAACTGTCAGAGAGGGTCTAACTCAAAACCCAGGGTGTCCTATCTTAGTAGTGAGTATCTCCTCACCCCTCTCTCTCTGCCCCTTTTTCCTTCTCCCGTTCTCACACAGACAGGTCCAGGAGCAGTAGAAGTGTAATACAGTGATAATAAAACATATTCATCACTCTGATCACCTGGGGGCTGTTTGATTTGGCCAAGACTCATCCAGAGAGTACCAATCATTAACCAACGTCAGCAGATGTGTGTTTGTGTGTGAGAGAGAGAAAGACAGAGCGAGTATGTGTGCGTATACATGTGCGTGTGTGTGCGTGTGTGCGTTTTGTGTGTGTGTGATTCCCTTTGGTCACAGTTAGATGAGTCAGGCAGGGAGGTCACTGCTGTCCCATGTGGGACTGGGGCTGTTGGTACATAGCACACCTGACCCCCTTCACCAGATATTCCCCAACCCCCCCCCCCATACACCATCACTCTCGGAAAGCATTACTGGGAGGGTTTAGAATGCGCCGGTCATGCAGAGAAGGAACTGAAATAGTTATTGTGGTCATAGACATATGCATTTTTAATGTTGGTCAGATGCAGTCATCTTTCAACCATTTCTCAGATGAGACTCCTGTTACTTCTTCACTTCTGATGGCTCTATTACTGAAATTCAATCGAGCTTAATATTGCATACTCCATTTTATTTGTAACATAGAGCACCCATTTTAGATCTAATCACCCCATCTGAGCTGTCTAATGGTTTCTCCCCCCTGCTGTCTCTCAGGTGCGTGCCTATGGCCCAGGCCTCCAGGGGGGCATGGTGGGCAAGGCGGCCCCCTTCGCCATTGACACCAAGGGTGCGGGCACTGGCGGGCTGGGCCTGACCGTGGAGGGACCATGCGAGGCCAAGATCGAGTGCCAGGACAACGGCGATGGCTCCTGCTCTGTCTCCTACCTGCCCACAGAGCCCGGCGAATACGCCATCAACATCCTGTTTGCCGAGCAGCACATCCCCGGCTCCCCCTTCAAGGCCATGGTACAGTCTGTGTTTGACCCCAGTAAGGTCACAGCAAGTGGGCCAGGCTTGGAGAGAGGGAAGGTCAACGAGGCAGGGTCGTTCGTAGTGGACTGCTCCAAGGCTGGGGAGGCCGAGCTGACCATTGAGATTATTTCCGATTCGGGGTCGAAGGTGGAGGTGCGTGTTCAGAACAACAGTGATGGGACCTATTCTATCACGTACAGCCCACAGTTCCATGGCATGTATACTATCACCATTAAATACGGGGGGCACGCCGTGCCCAAGTTCCCCGCCCGTGTGCAGGTGGACCCAGCCGTGGATACCAGCGGGGTGAAGGTGTACGGACCAGGAGTGGAACCCAGAGGTAAGACCATTCACAAATGTAGATAATCATCGTCATCATCGTCATCATCATCATGACGATGACGGATAATAGGCTTTTCACTTTGAATGTTTTTCGCTGAATCTAGATGGGGCTTTTCAGAACTCAGGCTTCGTTGCACATATCTGATACAGAATTCAAAAAGAATTTCAGCTGAATAGCTTCTGAGTCAAACAAGGTTTAGGACTTATAAAGGTCTGTAGCCTACTTTCTTAACAGTACATAAAATAGATATTTTCAGAGAGAAATAATATGAATGAAGAAGTTGGTTCTTACGGTGCCAAATGCAATAGAAGTGAGGTTGTAGAAAAGGTAAAGGTTATAGCTTAAATCAGAGGCTACCACAAGACTCTGGCTGTGTTCAAAATGGCACCCTGTTCCCTATTTGGTGCAAAAGAAGTGCTCTATATAGAGAATAGGCTGCCACTTTGGACACAGTCTCTGTGTTATTGTGGATGGATCTTGCCGTCCTCCCTCTCTCACTGCTAGTTTAACCCTTGACTGAGTTCAGGCCAGCCATTACATCAAACACAGGGTGACTGTCACAGTAAAGCAAAATAAACCAAGAGCCCTGGCCAAGAGACGTCCATCTCCTCTCGATTCCTCTGTCATTTCATTCCATTGTGATTCAAAGCACAACGGCAGTCTTTCCTGTCTTTATTACACCCCATGCTTGTCCAGCTCTTACGCTCTCTGTCTCTCTCTCTCTGTCTCTCTCTCTCTCTCTCGCTCTGTCTCTCTCTCTCTCTCTCTCTCTCTCTCTCTCTCTCTCTCTCTCTCTCTCTCTCTCTCTCTCTCTCTGTCTCTCTCTCTCTCTCTCTCTCTCTCTCTCTCTCTCTCTCTCTCTCTCTCTCTCTCTCTCTCTCTCTCTCTCTCTCTCTCTCTCTCTCTCTCTCTCTCTCTCTCTCTCTCTCTCGCTCTCTCTCTCTCTCTCTCTCTCTCTCTCACTCTCTCTCTCTCACTCTCACTCTCTCTCTCTCGCTCTCTCTGTCTCTCTCTCTCACTCTCACTCTCTCTCTGTCTCTCTCTCTGTCTTTCTCTCTCTCTCTCTCTCTCTCTCTCTCTCTCTCTCTCTCTCTCTCTCTCTCGCAATCTCTCTCTCTCTCTTTCAATTCAATTCAGTAAACTTTATTTTCATGGAAAGTAAACACTTACATTGTCAAAGTAAACATATAGCGCCGATGGTCAAAGAGAGCAATATACTAGACTGTAATTAATTCTTAAGAGTCTAAGCCGTTGGCAAAACAGACAGTCAATGAATAAGGTTTTGAAGTGTCTGTCCCATATCTAGGAGATATGAGAAAGCTCAGGAAATATAATGAAGCAATAAAAATGATAGTGAAAGTCATATTAGCAGCAACTACAACAAATAATAATTAAGAATAGGTTAATATGAATAATCATACTATACTTCTCACAGGCTGTCCCTCAGGTTGTGGAAGGAGGCCACACATTTGGCTGATAAAACACAGTATTTCAGTTTTTAACCAAGAATGTATTTAAGTTTGTCTTCATCATTTAGGTTTTCAAATTCTTTGTGTTGTTTTATAATATATTTCTTATGTCAGAATATCTGTCACAGTTTGACAGAAAATAATGTTCTGTCTCTTCCTCTTCCTGGGTGAAGAACGAGCACAGCCTGTCCTCTCTGAGTAGCCAGGTTTGCCTGTGATGACTGGTCTCTATGGCCAGGCTGTGCTCACTCAGTCTGTACATGCAGTAGTTAGTGTTTTCCTCAGTTTTCAGATAGTCAGATAGTCTGCCACTGTGTACTGTTTGTTTCGAACTAAATAGCATTGAAGTTTACTTTGATTATTTGTGGGGGGTTTTCCCAATTGGTGATATTTTTATTTTTGCTCTGGGATAATGTGGTTGGGCCAGATTTTCTGAGGGCTGTCCGGAGGATTTGTTGGGTTGGTAGTGGTTAGTGAATTGAGCCTCAGGACCACCTGGCTGACGAGACTCTTCTCTGTGGTCACCTGACAGTTGAGGGCTTTTTAGTGGTATGAGCGGGGTCACTTGTTAAGAAATGATTATATCATTTGGTAGGTCTTTTTTTGGATATCAATCAGAAGAGGGAATTGGCCTAATTCTGCTCTGCATGCGTTGTTTATAGTTTTTCTCTGTACTCTTAGGATGATCTTAGAGAATCCTCATGCAGTGTTTCAATTGGGCGTTTGTCCCATTTGTCAAATTCTTGTTTTAGAAGCGGACCCCACACTTCCCTGCCATATAGTGCAATTGTTTCTGTTGTTGATTTGAATATTTTGAGCCAAATCCAAATTTTTGATGTTTAATTTGATAGATATTTTAATGACAGAGAAAGCCCTACCTTGCTTTGTCTTCAAGTTAATTCACAGCCAGGTTGAAGGTCACTGTGGAGCCCAGTAAAAATGGATATCAGTTTTCCCTGACATCTGGATAGAATATTTGTCTTTTTGAGATTGACTGTCAGGGACCAGGTCTGACAGAACTGTTGCAGATACATCTGGATAGAATATTTGTTGATTGACTGTCAGGGACCAGGTCTGACAGAACTGTTGCAGATAATCTAGTTGTTGCTGTAACTCATATTTTGCGGGGGACAGCAGCACCATGTCTGCATACAGGAGGCATTTTATTTCTGTGTTGTTAAGAGTGAGACCGTGGGCTGTTGATTGTTCTAGTTTAAAAAAAAAATATTAAATAGACTTGAGCTTCGGTTGTTCAACTGTTTCCCTCTGCGTCCTTGGGGAAATAAATGTGTATGTTTATTTCCAATTTTGACTGCACAGTTGTTATTTCTACACATTGATTTGATGACGTCACACAGTATGCTTTTCTACTCACACCACTTTCTATTCATTTGAGAAAAATGTCTTCATGCCAAAAGTGAATCTAAGGCTTTTTGGAAATCCACAAAGCAGGAGAAATGTTTTGTTTTGATTCTCATGTTTAACATTTAGGGTGTGGAGGGTATACATGTGGAGGGTATCCATGTGGAGGGTATCCATGTGGAGGGTATCCATGTGGAGGGTATCCATGTGGAGGGTATACATGTGGAGGGTATCCATGTGGAGGGTATCCATGTGGAGGGTATCCATGTGGAGGGTATACATGTGGAGGGTATACATGTGGAGGGTATCCATGTGGAGGGTATCCATGTGGAGGGTATACATGTGGTCTGAAGTTTGATCATTTGGTAGGAATTCAATTAGATTTTTGCTCAGAACATTGTGTAGTAGAGTATTTTTGCCAGGTTTCTGTTGACACAAATGCCACGGTAATTGTTTGGAACAAATTTGCCTCCATTTTTAGTCCTTGGTTCCAGATGTCAGGGGAATAGCCTACACTCTAAACTTGGTTAATGGAGTGTGGCAGTGCTAAATTTGTGGTCTGTGCATTTGATAAATTCTCTCTCTCTCTCTCTCTCTCTCTCTCTCTCTCTCTCTCTCTCTCCTTATCTCTTTCTCTCTCTCTCTCTCTCTCTCTCTCTCTCTCTGTCTTTTCTCTCCCACTCCTATTCTCTCTCCCCTATCTCTTTCTGTCCGTAGAGGAAGGAAAATAAACTGACGATTAGCCGTAGCGACCTGACCACAGCTTGACTGACATTACTGCCCTGCACAGCCCTGTCTGGCTTTGATTAGACTTGGACGATCCTGATTGGCCATGTCTGACTGTGAGGGGTTGTGATTGCTTTGTGATTGGTTGGTTGTGTTCCTGATTGGCAGTGATTGGCTGGGCTTTTAAAGCCAGTGGAATTGATACTGCAGACGTGCGGCTGTCAATGGAGGTTTGTGTTAACTCAGACAGACCTGCTGTCGAATTAGTCTCAGCTTAGATCCCAAGGGAAAAGTTAGAGATAGACAGGGGGAAGAGAGAGAGAAAGAGAAATGTGTGTCTATCACATAGAGAGAAAATAATTGCGATCAGAGTGCAGGAGGCTGCTGAGAGGAGAACGGCTCATAATAATGGCCAGAACGGAGCAAATGGAATGGCATCAATCACATGGAAACTGTGTTTGATGTATATGATACCATTCCACTGATTCCGTCCAGTCATTTCCACAAGCCCGTTCTCCCAAATGAAGGTGCCACCAACCTCCTGTGGATCAGAGAACGAGGGACAAAGACAGAGGTGCAGACAGACAGGCAGCCAGCCAGACAGACACATCACTAGAGACAGACAAAACAACCAAACTCCACATATATATTGCATCTGTGTTGTCCACAGGGGTCCTGAGGGAGGTGACCACCCATTTCATCGTGGATGCCCGTGCCAAGAGCAAGACCGGGGGCAGCCATGTCAAGGCCCGCATCGTCAACCCCTCAGGCGCCAACACAGACGCCTACATCACTGACAAGGGAGAAGGCACCTATAGAGTGGAATACGCTGCCTATGAGGATGGTAAAGGCTCTGAATGTGCTGAGTCATGCAACTGCACCAATAATGTGATGTACATTCTATCTAGAGAACATTATGATGGATGAAGCAGAATATCAGGCACAATGTATTATCTGCCATATATGAAGCCAAAACTCATAGGAAAGTCATTAGATTGCCTTGGATTTTATTGTACTTGAATGAGCCCAGAGCCGCCTCAGTACACCCGTCTGATTGGCTTATAGCCCCTCTTGAGGCCTGCAGTGAGGGAGTCTGGGTAGCCTTGGTGCTCACCCTGTTTGTGAATGTTTTTCCAGCGCCACATGTCGTAATTCCCAAAAAATAAACCTTGTGGCTTTCATAAAACTAACTGTTTTCCCTCCCCCTTAGCCAGGGGGAAAAGAGCTGAGCTCAGCTGTTCTGCCCTTCATGACTTTAACATACTCTAGCCTGCCAGGAAGCAGTGTGATTTCTCCCAGTGTAGGCCCCTTGGCCCATATTCACCAAGTGGCTATGAGTAGGAACACTGATATAGGATCAGTTTGGGGGGGGGGGATCTGATCGGAGATCAGCACTCCTACTGTGATATCATTTGTGTATACAGGCCCTGGCTGGAGATACGAGAGGAGTTCGAGAGAAGTGGGAGGGGGTTGATGTATATTTAGGCCCCGGCTGTTGTGGACACGAGGGGGAAAGAGAGCACACACGTTGAGATTACTTGGAAAAGAGAGAGAGAAGATGGGAGAGACACACAGAACAGAAAGAAAGAGGGAAGTTAAGGTAGAGAGGGGGAGAGAAAGAGTGATGAGCTAGGGAGAAAGACAGAAAGGGAGAAAGGCAAAAAAAGAACATTATAACAATGAATGAATAGAAGCTGGAACTGAATCTGCTCCCAGAGAGAGAGAGGTGGAGGGATAGAGGGATATAGAGAGGGAGATAGAGAGAGAGGTCTGGGGGAAGTAAGGTATTAGTAGCCGGTGACTGTCTACAGAGGGAGGGCAGATGGTTTTCCACTAATAGGGGATGCCTTTTACGTCCAGGCCTCAACCCGCTGAATTGGGGACAGAAATACGCAACCTTGTGGCTCTCTGACATGGACTTTTCATGAAGAAAGTCAGACACACACACACACACACTCACACACACACACACACACACACACACACACACACACACACACACACACACACACACACACACACACACACACACACACACACACAGTTTATTGTAGCAGTTTAGTAATCTAATCAGTATTCCTCTAGCAATGGCCACAGTGATTCACTGTTGAGTTTGGGTTTTTTGGTCACACTAGTTTCAAAAGAAAGTAGTCAAATGTGCTTTTGTGTCTGTGTGTGTGTGTGTGTGTGTGTGTGTGTGTGTGTGTGTGTGTGTGTGTACTGTGTGTGTGTTCTCTCACTGCTTGTGTGTGTTCAGGGATGCACCTGATAGAGGTGCTGTATGATGATGTGGTGGTGCCTAACAGTCCGTTCCGTGTCCCGGTAACGGAGGGTTGTGACCCAAGCCGTGTCAGAGCCTACGGCCCTGGTCTGGAGGAGGGCCTGGTCAACAAACCCAACCGCTTCACCGTGGAAACCAGGTACTAACTTACTTACTTACTTAATCATCATCATTACCATGTAGAACATAAGGCTTCCATCAGAGATGTACACTGCATCCTTCTGTCAATCTGTTCAGGGGGTACACACTGGGCACAAACTGGGGTGAAAATGAGAAATGGGGTATAAGTAGGGGGAGAAAGGTTAAATGGTGTGGCAAAAAACAACATCTCAGTTATGAGATACTGGAAAACATTATTCTCTCCTTCCTCTTCACCATCCCTCTCTCTTTCTGTCCCCCTCTCTCCCTCCCTCCCCCTCTAGGGGTGCTGGTACAGGGGGTCTGGGCCTGGCCATCGAGGGTCCGTCAGAAGCTAAGATGTCCTGTAAGGACAATAAAGATGGCAGCTGCAGTGTGGAGTACATCCCCTTCACCCCGGGAGACTATGATGTCAACATTACCTTCGGAGGCTTGCCCATCCCAGGTACTTTATGATGTCACTTCTTCTGAGAGCTCCTTCACTTCCTGTTGGAAAGAATTTAAACTCTTCATGATTGGTTGATAAAGAGTGTTAGTGTCATGGAAGATGTTTTGATTGGTCTCGGCTTTCTAAAAGGAACGTGTATCAATGTACACTAGACCTGTATATACCACATGCTATAAGTATGGAATGGGAATGTTTTGCTTGGTCAGAGAGGAAGAGGTGAAGCGAGAGGTCTACTCCGCCCAAACTCTGTCCATGAAAATAAGCCCACGAAGTGAGGAGAGTCAATGAGAGAGTTTATCTCTAATTTGCTAGGTGAGGCTTATTTGATCAAATAGAAGTTTCGTAATGGCAAGGTTGTTATTAATGATGTTTGGCCGGTGTAGATCATCATTGTAAATAAGAATTTGTTCTTAATTAACTTGCCTAGTTAAACACTTTTTTTTTTTTAAAGATGTGGACGCACGTGGCATTTTGGCAACTTTGTAAAATATTTTTTATTGGAGTTGTGCATGTCATAGAAATAGAGGAGTCATCATGGATATAACCAGTTTTAGCATGGACATTGCCATTGAGGGCTTCCCAATGACTGTATATATGAATGGACAAAACCATTGATCACGTGACACCATTCATTCCTATGTCATGGAGACATAACATGCACAGTTTAAGCTACTCCAGGAAGTGATGTTGCAGGCTAACTCAGTGCTCCCCCTCAATGAATAACTCAAGCTGAAGGCCGGCCAGGGTACTGGAGGCTGCCTTTAGCAACTAAATGACCCTTCAAGGACATACATCTGTTTTATTAGAAGCAATTATTGGTACTATGATTTTCTTTGAATTTCTATGGCCTATTGTTTACACATATATCTGCTCTCTCTTTGGCTAGAATGGTCCCATCTGATCTCATCTTCTCTTGCCTGCCTTCCATATTTGAGGACATGTATTTCCATTGTTAGAGCTTTCAAATATCTTGGCAATGCAGGGCCTGTATAACACATGCTACAAGTATGTAATGAGAATGTTTTGCTTGGTCTGGGCTTTCAAAGAAGTACGTAAACAAATGAATACTCATCAATGTACACATGCAATGTATACCTATACGTGTATAATTCCAATAGACTCCTGCCTGTGTGTGTTGCAGGGAGTCCTTTCCGTGTGCCAGTGAGAGAGCTGGTGGACCCAAGTAAGGTGAGGTGTTCAGGCCCAGGGCTGGGTAGTGGAGTCAGAGCCCGTGTTCCTCAGACCTTCACGGTGGACACCAGCAAGGCTGGCCTCGCCCCTCTGGGAGTGGTGCTGTACGGACCTACTGGTGAGAGAGAGAGAGAGACCCCGACCCCTCCTTAAACTTTTCAGACTGTGGTCAATATTGAATTACTTCCCACTTCAGGAGTGGCTGAGCCAGTGAACATCACGGATAACGGAGACGGAACACACACAGCGACCTACACCCCGGCCAAGGACGGCCCGTACACCGTGTGTGTGAAGTACGCTGACCAGGAGGTTCCTCGCAGGTCAGAACAGCAGGAGGAGGAACCAAACTGTGATCACATGTTTCCATCAAATCTTTGTACTGAATACACAATAATTTCATCCCTCTGTCATTCTCTATTGTTCCTCTTTTCCTGTCTTGAAGTGGAAATTCAGTTGAACTGAAACATTTAAATCCTTGAGAGATTTAAATCTTGATCTTTCATAAACAATCCTTTCTCTCAAATGATGTTTATTTTTCCTCTCTCTGCAGTCCGTATAAGATCAAGACATTGCCTGCTCATGATGCCAGTAAGGTGCGTGCCAGTGGGCCAGGTTTGAATGCCCAGGGTGTGCCTGCCAGCCTGCCTGTGGAGTTCACCATCGATGCCCGCGATGCTGGCGAAGGCCTGCTCACTGTGCAGATACTGGTGAGTCACCTCCGCCTCTGTCACTTCCTCTCTAGACAGGAAACTGTCATAGACAGAAGAGAACCTCCATTTCTTTTTCTTTAACCTTAAGATGATAAACATCTCTTCAATCTTGCTGTTATGATTCATGCTTGTTACCAATTTTGACATTTCTACCTTATTTTCTTATTGTGTGTTTAATAAAAAACCCAAACACCAACTCCCCTGATCTGGGATGTGGTTGGGTTGTGGCTGTGACGTGTCTGCCTGTTGACTTGTCTGCAGGGTCCGGATGGGTCCAGGCGCGAGGCCTCAGTGTTTGTGGAGGACTGGGGCAGGAGGGTATGGGAGAAGCATATAGTCAAGGGGACCATACCCTTCAGTATTCTTAAGAAAGGCTCCATAAGGCCTGCTCTCTTCTCTTTCACCCTTCTCGCTGTCTGTCGTCTCCCCTCGCCCTCTTGTTCCCTTTTCGTCCCTTTCTTCCCTAGTCCCCTCGTTCCTTTTCCCCTTGTCTTTTTTGTACTTGCTGAGGACCCCGGGAGGAGTATTTTGTCTTCTCTATGTCTCTTTTCACTCTGCTCTCTTCTTACTGTGAGAGAGGAGAGAAGCCAGTCTATGTAGGAGAACAAGGGATTGTAGACCAGATAAAAAGGCATTGTAGACCAGATAAAAAGGCATTGTAGACCAGATAAAAAGGCAATGTAGACCAGATAAAAAGGCATTGTAGACCAGATAAAAAGGCATTGTAGACCAGATAAAAAGGCATTGTAGACCAGATAAAAAGGCATTGTAGACCAGATAAAAAGGCATTGTAGACCAGATAAAAAGGCATTGTAGACTAAAGTTAAAACAATGCATAAACAACGGATTAACTTGCTCCCTGGCTGAAACTTCACTGAAACAAGTTCGGTGCTGTGACGAGTTGGGACAGCACACATCAAAAACCTGGAGGAGGAACTGGGAGGAACAGGGATCTCTTGGATGTTTGGAAGTGAACGGTTCTCCTAAACAGCAGTACACAGCCAATGAAAGACAAACATTTTCCATCCCCTCAATGTCCCTCCTCACCAGTCTGTGTGGACTGACCTCCATTGGGTTTGGCTAATTGGCTAATGTGGTTTGTATCCCTACACCTGTAGGACCCAGAAGGCAAGCCGAAAAAGGCCAACATCCGTGACAACAGAGATGGGACGTACACAGTGTCCTATGTACCTGACATGGCAGGGCGCTACACCATCACCATCAAGTATGGAGGAGACGAGATTCCCTACTCACCCTATCGTATCCATGCCCTGCCCAGTGGAGACGCCAGCAAGTGTCTGGTCACAGGTCAGTGAGAGGACTACATGTATATCTGTACTGTATGTATCTATGAAGAAAGGAAGGCCTGGATAATCATTGCTCTGATGAAGTAGCTTTGGTGGGTTTTAGCCCATGATGCCACATTAATGAGGCACCATTTACTTTCTATCTACAGTTTCCATTGGAGGACATGGATTGGGTGAGCATTTCTTAACATGATCATTCTTCTGAAAACTAGCATGTACACCAATATATGAACAGCACATGATTATATTAACTTGATGTTTGTGATGACGGGATAGTTTCTGTAGTTCTGTATGGTCTCCTTACATGTCCATCATTCTCGACAGGTTCAGGCCTCGGACCCACCATCCAGATCGGCGAGGAGACCGTCATCACCGTGGACGCAAAAGCTGCTGGGAAGGGGAAGGTGACCTGTAAGGTGTCGACGCCAGATGGGGCCGAGCTAGACGTGGACGTGGTGGAGAATTCCGACGGAACGTTTGACATCTATTACACGGCTCCGGAACCCGGGAAATACGTCATCACCATCCGCTTTGGAGGAGAACACATTCCAAACAGCCCCTTCCACGTGGTGGTGAGTACTTTCTGATACTACAGTACACACGGAATCATGGGTACTGTAGTCCTTACCTGAATTTGTTGGGAAAGTGTAGGTTTTTTTTGTCACAGTGTTGCCATAAATGTGTTTCATTCATTGAATGTCTTCTGTAACGCTATGGTATGACACAATGTTGTGTGACCTCTAGGCTGGTTCAGATACAGTAGGTTTGACTCATGTCATGTGACAGTACATGAGATGTGCACGGTTTGCTACTTACATGAGCCTACGCTAATCCTTGGAGGATTACTATAACTGTGTGTGCATGATGATTTGTAAGTTCCCCATAGAAATATGATGAGTAATTAGTCGATTTCTATGAAGTTTTCCTAAACGTGTGACTTACCCTCCCCACCAGGCCAGTGATACCGTCCCTATAATAGAGGAACCGTGTGACAAGCTCCAGTTACAACAGCCCTACCAGGCCTACCAGGGCTACCCCCCTCACTGGGTATAAACCCGCCAGCAATTACCTCCACCTCACCTCCACTCTCTCCTTCAGCTCACCCACCTCCTTCATATCCCAACACCATGATTCCTACTTTGCTTTCCATGTACATCTCAAAAACCTCTGTGTTGAAAATCATTGTATGTCCACTTCATTTTTGTTTTGCTTGTCTCCTTTATGGCGACGGCCATTGCTTTTGTATGTCTCTGTTTTGTGTGCATGAGTCGCTTTGCATTGCTTTGACTGTTTTTCTTTCAGCTTATCTTGATCATCTCTCAGGCCTTCAAAGCCTGGACTCTCACCTGTCCTGTCTGCCCAGAGTCAAGGCCTATGCCTGGGCTTGTGCTTTCACCTCCATCCCCTCGTACTATCCCTGAGCAGAGATATAGACCAGAATGCCAATGCTAATGTTAATTGAACCATTTCCCTTTCATAGGCCACAGAGGAGCCAGTCACCACCGGCGATATCATGGAGCCTATGCTCCGCCCCTTCAACCTGGTCATTCCGTTCACCGTTCAGAAGGGAGAGATCACAGGTGAGATTTAACTGATGTCTGACAGTGTGTGTGTGTGTGTGGTGTTTGCTGTGATATGTATGATAATAACTTACCTGTGTGTGTGTGTGTGTGTGTGTGTGTGTGTGTGTGTGTGTGTGTGTGTGTGTGTGTGTGTGTGTGTGTGTGTGTGTGTGTGTGTGTGTGTTTCCAGGTGAGGTACGTATGCCCTCAGGTAAGACAGCCCGTCCTAACATCACAGACAACAAGGATGGGACAGTCACAGTGAAGTACGCCCCTACAGAGAAAGGCCTGCACGAGATGGACATCAAATATGATGGAAACCACATCCCAGGTACATATTGCATAGAGAAAAACACACACACACACACACACACATACACACACACAGAGTCTAATTCCATACAGGAAGTAGATCCATAATATGCTGTTTCATGCTGTTCCATCACAGGAAGTCCCCTCCAGTTCTATGTAGATGCCATCAATAGTGGTCATGTGACAGCCTATGGTCCTGGTCTGAGTCACGGCATGGTCAACAAACCTGCCACCTTCACCATCGTCACCAAGGATGCAGGGGAAGGTAAGGAACTGAACCAAACAATACCACACTGATTTGTGCCACTACTGTGCTATGGTCAAATTCTATCATGGTATTAAACATGGCATTCAGCAATTCTCAAAGTCTTCAAAATCAAATCAAATCAAATCAAATTAATTATATAGCCCTTCGTACATCAGCTGATATCTCAAAGTGCTGTACAGAAACCCAGCCTAAAACCCCAAACAGCAAGCAATGCAGGTGTAGAAGCACGGTGGCTAGGAAAAACTCCCTAGAAAGGCCAAAACCTAGGAAGAAACCTAGAGAGGAACCAGGCTATGTGGGGTGGCCAGTCCTCTTCTGGCTGTGCCGGGTGGAGATTATAACAGAACATGGCCAAGATGTTCAAATGTTCATAAATGACCGGCATGGTCGAATAATAATAAGGCAGAACAGTTTAAACTGGAGCAGCAGCACGGTCAGGTGGACTGGGGACAGCAAGGAGACATCATGTCAGGTATTCCTGGGGCATGGTCCTAGGGCTCAGGTCCTCCGAGAGAGAGAAAGAAAGAGAGAATTAGAGAGAGCATATGTGGGATGGCCAGTCCTCTTCTGGCTGTGCCGGGTGGAGATTATAACAGAACATGGCCAAGATGTTCAAATGTTCATAAATGACCAGCATGGTCGAATAATAATAAGGCAGAACAGTTTAAACTGGAGCAGCAGCACGGTCAGGTGGACTGGGGACAGCAAGGAGACATCATGTCAGGTATTCCTGGGGCATGGTCCTAGGGCTCAGGTCCTCCGAGAGAGAGAAAGAAAGAGAGAAGGAGAGAATTAGAGAACGCACACTTAGATTCACACAGGACACCGAATAGGACAGGAGAAGTACTCCAGATATAACAAACTGACCCTCGCCCCCCGACACATAAACTACTGCAGCATAAATACTGGAGGCTGAGACAGGAGGGGTCAGGAGACACTGTGGCCCCATCCGAGGACACCCCCGGACAGGGCCAAACAGGAACAATCCCTTTCCCTTGCCTGATTTTCCTCCATCCTTCTCTCACCCTTTGTCTCCTCCTACATTCCCCCATCTCTCCTCTCTTCTGCTATTCCTACTTTCTCTCTTCCTGTCTTTCTCCCTCTCTCCTCTCATGTCTAGGTGGTCTGTCCCTGGCGGTGGAGGGTCCCTCTAAGGCAGAGATCAACTGTAAGGACAACAAGGATGGAACCTGTACTGTGTCCTACCTTCCCACTGTGCCAGGAGACTACAACATCATCGTCAAGTTTGACAACAAACACATCGCCGGCAGCCCCTACACTGCCAAGATCACAGGTAATGACTATGTGTGTGTGTGAGAGAGAGAGAGAGAGAGAGAGAGAGAGAGAGAGAGAGCGAGAGAGTTTGTAATATGCAACGAGGCTAGAGCAAGATTTTATTTATTTATTAAGGTTGTATTCATTAAATGCAGGAATTCGTTTTCATTTTCTCTCCTTCATTCTCTTTGTTCTTTTATGTCCTTCTCTCCCCTGTAGGAGATGACACTATGAGGACATCCCAGCTCAATGTTGGCACGGCAACAGACGTGTCATTGAAGATCTCAGAGACAGACTTGACCAGCCTGACAGCGAGCATCAGAGCACCGTCGGGCAACGAGGAACCCTGCCTCCTCAAGAGACTGCCCAATCGACACATCGGTGAGCCACTTACCAGGCCCGGGTCCCAAAGTTTATCAATCTATTATTTAGTCAGTAACACAAAGTTCTGTAAACCTCTTTTTTTTTGTTTCGAAAGAGACCTGGTAAGATGGCAGCAAGGGTAAACATGTATATGTTTATACCATAGAGGCACAGATATAGTCATTCCATGTACCTGATTGCATTCTCCTCTATCCGTCCTCCCCTCTAGGTATCTCATTTACTCCTAAGGAGGTAGGGGAGCATGTTGTGAGTGTGAAGAAGAATGGGACTCACGTGACCAACAGCCCCTTCAAGATCATGGTGGGTCAGTCAGAGATCGGGGACGCCTGCAAGGTCAAAGTGTTTGGCCAGGGACTGGTGGAGGGACACATTTTTGAGGTGGCTGAGTTCATAGTTGACACCAGGAACGCAGGTGAGGGTGTTTTCATTGGTATTCATTGCGACAAGTTACTATTGAACATGATAGAGGGTTAAGATAATATTCAACTTTAGACGTTCAGAAGATTTAAGTTAATAGTTTTTGCTGTGTATGCACTGTAAAAGGGTTGCCGTGAATTTGTCAGTAACTTGCAGGCAGCTCATTGTCAAGTAAGTTACTGTATTTCATATTGCAGTACACCTATTTTAATCTAAACCTGTATCAAAGCAAGCACTGCGTATTGACACACAGTACAATACCGTAGAATTGTTTGTATTATACTGCAAAAAAGTAAATGCTACTGTAATCGTAATGAATGAATAGATGGATGAAATTCGTTGAGGGCATTAGGGTTTGTATTTGACAGTATTTGACTGTAATTACATGGGATTGGTGTAAAGAGATTGGCTGCTTGGTAATGTGTTCACTTTACAGCACATTAATGAATATTTGGTGTTTTATATCAGTTGCTCTTCTAGAGGTCTTAACAAAGGCTTCTAAAATGGCAGTGAACACACACGGCAAAACAGACCAAAAGGACATGGCAAAATGCTCAATCATTATGGTTTAAGACTTGCTGCCACTCCAATCTGTGCCCTATACCTTTTAAATTGATGGGGCACTAATGCCACATGCAGGTTAAGTTAGTACAGTATTTCTACTAATGGGTGCAACAAATATAGCCTCTTACGCCTCAAATATGTTAATGAGACAGAATCAGCAATGCAGTGCACGCACTAGTGGTCAAAAGCTTTTTGGCACTCCACAAATCCAGTACGGTACTGTATTCTGTGGGATAGAATTACAGTACACTTTAAAAAACTCAAATTGTTTTTACGGTAAGTGCTTTTTTTACAATAACATACTGTTATTTTTTTTACAGTAATTTACAGGTAACAAGCTGCCAGTAAGTTACTGTAAAAACAAGTTATGGTTTTTACAGTGTACCATTCAAAATACAGCAATAATTTCCCTGCCCACAAAATGTTCCCACAGTGGACCATCATTTACTGCAGTAAAATGTTTCACGTATTTTACTGTTAATAATACTCAAAATGACTGTATAAATTACAGTTTTCCATTACAATGTGGATATGACTGGTGTAACCAACACTCACTGTGACATCTTTCTCCCCATCTTTCTCCTCTCTCATGTCTCACTATCTAATCTCTCTACTCTTTTCATGTCTCTCTCTCTCCCTCCCTCCCTCTTCTCTCTATCAGGTTATGGTGGTCTGGGTCTGTCTATCGAGGGTCCCAGTAAGGTGGATATTAACTGTGAGGATGTGGAGGATGGTACCTGTAAGGTGACCTACTGTCCCACTGAACCAGGAAATTACATCATCAACATCAAGTTCGCCGACCAGCACATTCCAGGTGAGTTCAGGGGGCCTCCGGCGGCCTCGGGTGTCTTACAACATGCCTGTATACAATTCAGCTCCTGTCTAAACAGACTTATCTTGCTATGGGTGGTCTTGCATTTTTTTGTCTGATTTGGGTTCCTGACTGGCTGTAATTGGTCTAACCCACAGGAAGTCCTTTCACAGTGAAGGTGTGTGGTGAGGGCAGGGTGAAGGAGAGCATCACCAGGAAGAGACATGCTCCATCCATTGCTACTGTGGGCAGCACCTGTAACCTCAACCTCAAAATACCAGGTGAGAACCGTTATGGTCTGTGTGTGGTCCAGGATTGGGATTCCAAAAAGCCCACTGGCTCTCCTCCTTTCTATCTACCATCCCTCCTTTTCTCTTGTCTTCCTCTCCTTGCACAGTCACATGCTTTCACATACCTTTAAGCTGTTGTGACCCCTTGCTTGGTCTTCCTACCGCATAGTTCTATTTTCATCTCTTGCTCTTTCTTCCTCCTTCCCTCCCTCCTCCTCCTTCCACCCTTCCTCCCTTTGTAGGTAATTGGTTCCAGATGGTGTCGGCCCAGGAGCGGCATACGCGCACGTTCACGCGCAGCAGTCACACGTACACGCGAACGGAGTGCACAGAGATTAGTAAGACAAGGGCGGGGGAGACCAAGCGGGAGGTGCGCGTGGAGGAGAGTACCCAGGTCGGGGGAGACCCCTTCAGGGACGTGTTTGGAGAGTTCCTGGGGAGTCAGAGTCTCACAGGCTTCAGTGGGATACCAGCCACTACCAGACAGTCTCAAGAGGGTGTGTGTGTGACACAAGAGGGTGTGTGAGGCCTGTCTAATGCCGATTAATTGATTGGGAATGTGTGTGTTTTGTGTTGAGGGTCCAGTTTGGCTTTTTGTTTTAATCCAGACTAATACATACATCTAGAATACAAAATGTCAAACTACTGCTTGATTAAGTTGAATAAAAAAATGCATGATGCAATGATGTAAGTAACATTTCTGGATATGAATTAATGTGTGTGCCTTCGTGTGTGTTGAGTTGGGGAGTCGCTCCGTGTTCCTCCCAGATTGGAATTTATAGGAGGGCGTTTAAAGGAGAACGCAGAGCTGGAAAATCTGAGCAGTTCATGGCTGTCACCCCTGTGACCCAGCCATCGTACTCTGACATCACACAAAGCCAGAGACTGATCCACACGCAGCTGTATCCACATCTCAGTCTGACTAACTTCATACAGTCTCTCTGATTCTCTCTGATTCTCCACTACCGCTACTAACGACCTGATTGTTTGTGAACAGAGTGAACAATATTTTGAAGTTTGTCTGAATCATTTCTCCTACTTCTGTCCTTCTCTCCTCCTCCTCTCTCTATTTCTTCTTCCCTCTCCCATATATTCCCCCCCCCCCCTTACTTTCGCTCTCTTTCCCTCTTTTTTTTCTCTCCCTCCCCCCTCCAGGTGACCAGGGGACCCAGGAGATGACGGCCCAGGTGACCAGTCCGGGGGGTAAGACGGAGGACGCAGAGATCATCGACGGCGAGGACAGCACCTACAGCGTCCGCTTCATCCCCAAGGAGATGGGTCCCCACACGGTCAACGTCAAGTACCGGGGCCAGCACGTCCCCGGGAGCCCCTTCCAGTTCACTGTGGGGCCCCTGGGAGAGGGAGGGGCACACAAGGTCCGGGCTGGGGGCACGGGGCTGGATAGAGGAGTGGCAGGAGTGGCAGGTAGGTTGGCTGAGGGGGGCAGTAGAGCTCTCTTAGAAGGTTATAGGCAGGGTTTGAAGCTTCTGAATAGGAGAGCCTTGCCTTGTAAGTCATTCACTAAATGTTGGGCTTTTGATAAAGATAATGAAACTATCCATATGCGTCTTTCCCTTTTCTATATACTGTATAACTGACTGTCTGTGTTCCTCTGTAGCTGAGTTTAGTATCTGGACCAGAGAGGCTGGAGCAGGGGGTCTGTCCATCGCTGTAGAGGGGCCCAGTAAGGCAGAGATCACCTTTGAAGACAGGAAGGATGGATCCTGTGGAGTGGCCTATGTGGTGCAGGAGCCGGGTCAGACCAACATATTATACACGCTACATTCATCTAACGTACACAACAACATACTGGACATATTCTACACCTGAAATCACAAGGTTGACTATGTGCTCTCTCTCTCTCTCTCTCTCTCTCTCTCTCTCTCTCTCTCTCTCTCTCTCTCTCTCTCTCTCTCTCTCTCTCTTTCTCCAGGTGACTATGAGGTGTCCATTAAGTTTAATGATGAGCACATCCCAGACAGTCCCTTTATAGTCCCCATCGCCACTCTGTCTGATAACGCACGCCGCCTTACAGTCACCAGCCTACAGGTTAGAGCACACACACACACACACACACACACACACACACACACACATATATATGTATATTATATATTATTATTAACACTCCAGACTCTGACATTGCACAAGCATTTCGCTACACCCACAATAACATCTACTAAATATGTGTATGCGACCAGTAACATTTGATTTGATTTGACACTGGATGCTGAGGTTGCTGACCTTATTCTGATGTCTATCATTATTAGCACCTTCATTACCGAGGACTGGAATGGTATTATACAGAGAGCAGAGTTCACTGCTGTATGAACAGACACACCTGTCATAACCTCTTCTTCATTTAAACCAGAGACGGAAGGTTATCTATATTTGAGTTGTAAATGAATTTAGATTAGCTATGAATAGTTTGATTAGTGGATACATTGGTCAGGCTACTCTGAAATCTATGTGCAGGCAGTGTGTGTGTGTGTGTGTGTGTGTGTGTGTGTGTGTTAAAGTTGGGGGTGAGATGGTTGGATAATTATTATTAGATGCTTCTGCTATAGAGGAAATGTGTTACCTCACACCCTGTCATCAGTCTGACCACATGGGGCTTATTAGATCATTGACCTTTAACCTTTGTGATTGAAGGAGATGGGATTGAAGGTGGGCCAGGAGGCGTCGTTCGCGGTGCAGTTGAACGGGGCGAGGGGGTTGATAGATGCTAAGGTTCACACCCCGTCCGGAGCTGTAGAGGAGTGTTATGTTACTGAGCTGGACAGCGGTAAGACATAGCACTGAACAAACTGACAATACAACAACTCACTACTTACTACACAGTACAGAAAATATCTAAGATACTGCCTTTTCCACCAGATCGATTCAATTCCTTTGATAATGAAGTGTTTTACAGTAGAGGGCTAGTACAACCAAAGCACCAGGTGCTCATCCTACAATATAAATACGTTCATCTCAATTGCATGTCTTGCTAAATGAAAGGTTCAGTAAGTAGATTGTGAATATTGTAAAATGTCGGCCATTTTAACCTTCCCCTTCCTGTTTCCCTGCAGACCAGCACGCCATCCGGTTTATCCCGAGGGAGAACGGAGTCCACTCCATCGAAGTGCGTTTCAACGGGAGCCACATTCCCGGTAGTCCCTTCAAGATCCGCGTGGGAGAGATCGGACAGGTCGGAGACCCGGGAATGGTGTCTGCCTTTGGACCTGGGCTGGAAGGAGGAACCACAGGTATGAGGGACATTGTGTTGTAACCACACAAACACATACAATAAGGTAGACAAATATGGTATGTGTTTATTAGAATTTTAACACAGTTCAGTAATTAGGTCATTTCAAATACCCAAAGAAGGCCGATAGGCTACTGTATGGAAAAATACACAAAATGTTTAATGACCAATACTGGCTCACATGTCTCTTCTAATTCCCCTCTGATTGGACGTTTTCCCTGTCCATCTCTATCCCCTCCCCTCCTGTAGGCGTGGCATCAGATTTTGTAGTGAACACGTGTAATGCGGGGTCGGGTGCTCTGTCAGTGACCATTGATGGGCCGTCCAAGGTCAAGATGGACTGTCAGGATTGTCCCGAGGGTTACAAGGTCACTTACACACCCATGGCCCCCGGCAGCTATCTCATCACCATCAAATACGGAGGACCATCCCACATCGTAGGCAGCCCCTTCAAGGCTAAAGTCACAGGTAAGTCCTCTATAGAGCAATGCTATCCAGACACTAACGTTTCAGTGTTGAGTCTAGAATGTGTTGATGGAGAGATGGCAAGTGTGTGTGTGTGTGTGTGTGTACTGGTCTACTAAAGAGTCCTCAGACCTTGTGGAGGCTTGGTGTAATGAGTTGGAAGAGTCCCTAGCCTCTACACACTCCTATTATATTGGACATTCTGTACTTGTCCAGAGGGCTCCTAAGCTGTGTGTGTTTATGCTTTATATGAGGAGAGATTATGCAACACGCCAGTTCTTGTAGATCTTACGCAACCCCTCTTATGCAACCCCACTCTCTCTTCTCTCTCTCTCTCTCTCTCTCTCTCTCTCTCTCTCTCTCTCTCTCTTTCTCTCTCTCTCTCTCTCTCTCTCTCTCTTTCTCTCCACTCTCGCTCGCTCCCTCTCCCTCCCTCCTCCCTCTCTCTCTCTCCCCTCTCTCTCTCTCTTTCTCTCTCTCTCTCTCTCTCTCTCTCTCTAGGTGCTCGTCTCTCTGGTGGTCACAGTCTACATGAAACTTCGTCCGTACTTGTGGAGACAGTAACCAAGTCGTTGTCATCGTCGATGGGCGTGGCCTATGGCCCTAAGTTCTCTTCGGATGCCAGTAAGGTGGTCTCACGGGGCGCCGGCCTATCAAAGGCCTTTGTAGGGCAGAAGAACACCTTCACAGTGGACTGCAGCAATGCAGGTGAGAGGTGATGGTCATACACATGCGCAGACACACACGCAG